>NC_091201.1:1993047-2059873 GCF_040958095.1 Procambarus clarkii
AAAGAAACACCTCAAAGTATTCATAATTATACTCACAGTATACATAATTATATTCACAGTACATGCAATAGATTTCAGGAGTAGGTGAGTAGCCCTCGTGAGTATTATGAGGGACAAACAACTGGCCGATTATTTGAGACATAAGGAATTCTCCGGGGATTAGGGATTAATAAGGATTAGGATGTGACGGTGGTGGGAGGGGGGGGGGGGGGGGGGTTGACACCCTTGGGGGGGGGGGTGTTGTGTATACAAGTGGATATATAAAATATATACTGTGAATATCGTTATGTATAATTGGGTGGTGTTTAGCTTCTCTCCCTGTGATTCCCCACCAATACTGTAGTGGTCATTGTAGGGCCACTACAATACTGTAGTGGTCATTGTTGGGCCGCTACAATACTGTAGTGGTCATTGTTGGGCCGCTACAATACTGTAGTGGTCATTGTAGGGCCGCTACAATACTGTAGTGGTCATTGTTGGGCCGCTACAATACTGTAGTGGTCATTGTAGGGCCGCTACAATACTGTAGTGGTCATTGTAGGGCCGCTACAATACTGTAGTGGTCATTGTTGGGCCGCTACAATACTGTAGTGGTCATTGTAGGGCCGCTACAATACTGTAGTGGTCATTGTAGGGCCGCTACAATACTGTAGTGGTCATTGTAGGGCCGCTACAATACTGTAGTGGTCATTGTAGGGCCGCTACAATACTGTAGTGGTCATTGTTGGGCCGCTACAATACTGTAGTGGTCATTGTTGGGCCGCTACAATACTGTAGTGGTCATTGTAGGGCCGCTACAATACTGTAGTGGTCATTGTAGGGCCGCTACAATACTGTAGTGGTCATTGTAGGGCCGCTACAATACTGTAGTGGTCATTGTAGGGCCGCTACAATACTGTAGTGGTCATTGTTGGCCCGCTACAATACTGAACACTCATTGTAGGACTTGTGTATGCAATTCTTATATTGATGCTATTATATTATATATATATATATATATATATATATATATATATATATGTCGTACCTAGTAGCCAGAACGCACTTCTCAGCCTACTATGCAAGGCCCAATTTGCCTAGTAAGCCAAGTTTTCATGAATTAATTGTTTTTCGACCACCTAACCTACCTAACCTAACCTAACTTTTCCGGCTACCTAACCTAACCTAACCTATAAAGATAGGTTAGGTTAGGTTAGGTAGGGTTGGTTAGGTTCGGTCATATATCTACGTTAATTTTAACTCCAATAAAAAAAAATTGACCTCATACGTAATGAAATGTGTAGCTTTATTATTTCATAAGAAAAAAATTAGAGAAAATATATTAATTCATGAAAACTTGGCTTATTAGGCAAATCGGGCCTTGCATAGTAGGCTGAGAAGTGCGTTCTGGCTACTAGGTACGACATTATATATATATATATATATATATATATATATATATATATATATATATATATATATATATATATATATATATATATATATATATATATATATATATTGTGACGATAATCTCCTTCAAGAGATTGAGCCTGCTCTTCCCTCCAAAATACGTCGTTATAAATCCCTATACAACTAATATGGAAGAAATATCCAACAACGACAACAACACCAAGTTTTGCCAGAAGCGCAAAACGTATGCAGCCAGGAACACCTGCTCCACCTCGAACCACCAAACTACCTGTCTTGTCGCCTGCTCGTCGCTGATTGGCTGCGGGTCCAGTTGCAACTGCACTCCACCCAACACACTACTTGATGTCTGGGGCCGCGCCGACCTCAGTTCTCAGAATATCCAGTGCTTTCATCAGGTTAACACGTCTCGTTGGTAGACTAAGCTGTGGCTTACGTGTACTAAGAGAGGTGATAGCTTAAAGCCAATATTCCTGCACCTCTTATTTGATTGTATATTGTTCACTTGTTATTACTCACTTGTCTTAACGTAACTTTTCATTTTGTCATTTGATTATTCTTACTATTTTGATTGATTGATTTTATTATACGAATTTGTATGTCCATTTTATTCATGTTTTGCTTTTCTAACGTAATTAAAATTTCATTGTTAAATTTACTTGTGTTTTGTGTGTCTTCTCATTACCTTACCACAGACGAAGTTCCAGATTTTCTATTTTTTGTTTCTATATGTGACGAGGCCATACCCCTAGCTTTTGAACAGCCGAACACCAACGCGTTACCGTCACACATATATATATATATATATATATATATATATATATATATATATATATATATATATATTGGAACAAGCCTGAATGGTCCCCAGGACTATATGCAACTGATATAGTTATATATATATATATATATAGTTTATATATATATATATATATAACTATATCAGTTGCATATAGTCCTGGGGACCATTCAGGCTTGTTCGCATATATATATATATATACATATATATATATATATATATATATATATATATATATATATATATATATATATGTCGTACCTAGTAGCCAGAACGCACTTCTCTGCCTACTATGCAAGGCCCGATTTGCATAATAAGCCAAGTTTTCATGAATTAATTATTTTTCGACTACCTAACCTACCTAACCTAACCTAACTTTTTCGGCTACCTAACCTAACCTAACCTATAAAGATAAGATAGGTTAGGTAGGGTTGGTTAGGTTCGGTCATATATCTACGTTAGTTTTAACTCATTAAAAAAAATTAGCTCATACAAAATTAAATTAATAGTTTTATCATTTCATAAGAGAAAAAATTAGAAAAAATATTAAAATTCCGGAAAACTTGGTTTATTAGGCAAATTGGGCCTTGCATAGTAGGCCAAGAACTGCGTTCTGGCTATTAGGTACATATATATATATATATATATATATATATATATATATATATATATATATATTGAATTCGTTTAGAGTTTGCCCTTCTCTCCACGCCAGGGAAGGTCTTGCTCGGAGTCTCACTCCCCCCCCCCCTGCCCATCAATCTGCTACTCCGTACAAAAACCTGACTGTTTGGGCTGACCAGAAACGTACTAACCCCATCAACCCACCTAACCTATCTAAGAGACTCGCAGAAAACTGTTAATGTTACGGTCCTTTCATCAAGACTAATAGGCCGGACTGGCCGAATTACGTACTAAATACGAACGAATTGGTCGATTACGTACAAACTGCTAAGTACTATGCGAAAGGACGGATTGTTTTCTCACAGTTTCCCATCAGATAGGAACTCTCTGTAATCCAATTTAACACCTGTCAGGTCAAACGATTGACTCAAAGTTGTAAAGTGGTGTAGGTTACCTTGAGGTGCTTCCGGGGCTTAGCGTCCCCGCGGCCCGGTCGTCGACCAGGCCTCCCAATCCTGTAGCACGGATTCATAGCATTCCTGTAGTGTAGTGTAGTGTAGTGTAGTGTGAGTGAGGATGGGAATGTAGATGAGTGTGAGTCAACATGAGTGGGTACCCAACAGGATGACCACTGTGGGAATGCAGGAGTGGTGAGTATCGGTGTCTCTTCCTTACCTTGATACCTGGTTAAGGGGGGTAGAAATAGCCTAAGCTACTCTATCCCTTTGAGATGTATTTATTGCTTATCTCAATAAACATACTTGAACTTGATACCTGGTTGATGGGGTTCTGGGAGTTCTTCTACTCCCCAAGCCCGGCCCGAGACCAGGCTTGACTTGAGATCACCTCTCGGAGAGGCTAGCATAGGCCTATGTTGTATGTTAAAAGCCATTAAGTTCGACAACTTATTAAACTCAAGAAACCATTGAGAAACTAGCTATCAAAGTACCTTTATGTCTTTCAATACAGACATCTGAAGACCCTATGCAGGCGATGAGTCACAATAACGTGGCTGAAGTATGTTGACCAGACCACACACTAGAAATTGAAGGGACGACGACGTTTCGGTCCGTCCTACCTCCCCATCACAATCGACTTGAGAATGGTCCAGGACGGACCGAAACGTCGTCGTCCCTTCAATTTCTAGTCTGAAGACCCTTTTTAATGACACAATCACTAGCATTTTTCTTAATGGTTCATTACACGTATGCAATGTGTGACAATATTGAATATTTATACGTTATATGCTCACCTGTGGACCCCAACAACCACGTGCTCACCTGTGGACCCCAACAACCACGTGCTCACCTGTGGACCCCAACAATAAACAGATCGAACTAGGAACATTGATAGTATCAACTGGTGCGAACAATCCATCCACTCACACTCCACACTGGCCTCGGGCCGGGCTCGGGGAGTAGGACAACTCTTGAAACACACTCCAGGTAATCCCTATATTGTTGTTCAGTTACAACTGTATGTAAATGAAAACAGGAGACGTTCACTTCACGGGGGGAATGGATGGTGCCCAACCACTTGGGCTGGACGGTAGAGCGACGGTCTCGCTTCATGCAGGTCGGCGTTCAATCCCCGACCGTCCACAAGTGGTTGGGCACCATTCCTTCACCCCGTCCCATCCTAAATCGTTATCCTGACCCCTTCCCAGTGCTATATAGTCGTAATGGCTTGGTGCTTTCTCCTGATATATACAATACAATTCACACTCAGACGTGATTTTTCTCACTATGTACTACAATATATATTATTTGTCCCATGCACCTCATTCCACAGACCCGGGTTCGAAACCACTGACCTAAAAGGTAAATCAAATAAGCTTTTTTTATGTCTGTGGTTGCATCATCTGTTCATTTCAGCCACACGTGTGACTTTTTTTATCAATTACTGACAAAGAGCTGTTAAACACAGACATCACAATGGCCTGATGCATCAAATGATGTAAGGGCGAAGAGAAAGAACGGCCTATGGACATAGCTCGAGTGCATGGGGGGGGGGGAGTTGTGTAAAACCCTGGTTCGTGTCTCGGAGAGGCTGCAGGATCCAGTAAGTTCAGTAGAATTTCGGTTTCAACTCTTTGACCATGGCGTAGCTCAGTCGATTGAGACAGCGTCTGGGATGCTCCCGGACGTAGGTTCGAATCCTCGTCACGGCCTTTGTGGATTTGTTCAAAGAGGTGTTAAATCTAAATTGTACAGTATATAATAATTTGTATGCCCTTCGCTGTTGTTATAGTTTTTTCTAAGTAATTATTGTATGTTAATGTTATGTAAACTAGTCAAATTAAAAAAAAATGCTAGGATTTGTTGCTCCGGCCTGAGGTAAATTATTGATGAGAGAGGCAGCGTGCCTCTACACTTGCCTACAATTTTATGATGGCAGTAAAATGATGCCTCGCGAAGCCATAAAGGTTCCCCCCCCCCTTCCCCTAGGTAATGTTGCCATCGTCCCTAAGGTGCCCCCCATCACCCCCATCTCCCCACCGCCCCCCCTCCTCCCACCACCCCCTCCTCCCCCCCAACTCTGCCAAATAAATTAACTGCAGACAGCGGCGGGGCTGTATTGGGTCCTGAGGCAGAGTGGTCTACGTCCACGACTTGCAGGTCGGCGTTCAATCCCCGACCCTCCAAGTGGTTGGGCACTATTCCTTCCCCCCGTCCCATCCCACATCCTTATCTTTACAACCCTTCCAAATGCTATATAGTCGTAATGATATGGCGCTTTCTCCTGATAGTCCCCTTCCCCTTGCAATCGAGGGACCAGGGTTGAATCCTTGGACAAGATAGAAACGATTAGGCAAGTTTTATTTCACCTGATGCGTCTGTTCACTTAACAATTTATAGGTACCCGAAAGTTAGTTGACTAGCTTTTGTCTATTGCATTCTGTGTAAGCCTAAGTATAGACTTGCAATCCCAGCATCGGGAATCATATGATTGTATCCCCTAGATATCCTCCATCCGCGATAATATGGGTTTCCAACCCTGGTCGTCAAACACAACCCTGGCCGTCAAACACAAACAGTTCCCTTGACCGACGATTCAAAACCACATTTCATGTACATCAGACGGAGGTGTATACAAGAGAGCAGGTATTATGAGAGTGGGTGTCCGGTGCTGGCGAGGACAGTGCACGGAAGCACCTCATTCCTCTCCCAGGGGCCGCTCTACGTCTTCAAGAGAAAGCTAGATAGCTTTCTTCAAACAGTGATGGACCAACCAGGTTGTTGTAAATGTATGGGCCTGCGGGCTGCTCCAAGCAACAGCCTGCTGGACCAAGTTATGACAAGTCGAGCCTCGCCTCAGACCGGGCTTGGGGAGTAATCTAACTCTCAGAACCCCTTCTAGGTATAATCCAGGTACTTCCCTGTGTCGATGGCACCCCCTGGTTGATGGGGTTCTGGGAGTTGTTCTACTCCAAGCCCGGCCCGAGGCCAGGCTCGACTTGTGAGAGTTTGGTCCACCAGGCTGTTGCTTGGAGCGGCCCGCAGGCCCACCACAGCCCGGTTGGTCCACCAGGCTGTTGCTTGGAGCGGCCCGCAGGCCCACATACCCACCACAGCCCGGTTGGTCCACCAGGCTGTTGCTTGGAGCGGCCTACAGGCCCACATACCCACCACAGCCCGGTTGGTCCACCAGGCTGTTGCTTGGAGCGGCCCGCAGGCCCACATACCCACCACAGCCCGGTTGGTCCACCAGGCTGTTGCTTGGAGCGGCCCACAGGCCCACATACCCACCAGAGCCCGGTTGGTCCACCAGGCTGTTGCTTGGAGCGGCCCACAGGCCCACATACCCACCAGAGCCCGGTTGGTCCACCAGGCTGTTGCTTGGAGCGGCCCGCAGGCCCACATACCCACCACAGCCCGGTTAGTCCGCCACTCCTTGAAGTGTGAATGGCTGAGTCATAACCATAGTCGGTACGTAGGTGGTGTAACCTACGTACCGAGAGAAACTGTGCATGGCACGTGTCTGGTACGGTGAAGCAGGTCGGGCGAGTACACCGTCGCCACCTGCTGGCTCCCTCCCTCACTATCACCACCGGAAACAACCTCTAGATAAAGAAACAACCTCAAACTACATGAATATACTACGTCAGTGGCCACACGTCACGTATGGCAGCACTCAGTGGCCACACGTCACGTATGGCAGCACTCAGTGGCCACACGTCACGTATGGCAGCACTCAGAGACGGATTAACTGCCACACACTCAACCAAACACGTTACCGACTCTCGCAATTAACTTTAAAAAGTACTGTGTTACTCCTTAATCAATAAGCATATGCAACCTTTCCCCAGGTGACGCGACGAAGACTAACCTGACCCAGTGCACGACTTCGCTGACCAGAAGCACACAATCAATCCAGCACACAATCAACCCAGCAGACAATCAACCCAGCAGACAATCAACCCAGCAGACAATCAACCCAGCAGACAATCAACCCAGCAGACAATCAACCCAGCAGACAATCAACCCAGCAGACAATCAACCCAGCAGACAATCAACCCAGCAGACAATCAACCCAGCAGACAATCAACCCAGCAGACATTGCAGTCCTGGCGAGAAGCAACATTTCACGAGGGCACGGAAAGTGTAGCCACCCCCAATGGCCACCAGCCCCCCAGGGGGTAGGGATAACCCAGAACCCCTCCTAGATACCCAGACCAGCCCCAGGGGGTAGGGATAACCCACAACCCCTCCCAGATACCCAGACCAGCCCCAGGGGGTTGGGATAACCCACAACCCCTCCCAGATACCCAGACCAACCCCAGGGGGTAGGGATAACCCACAACCCCTCCTAGATACCCAGACCAGCCCCAGGGGGTAGGGATAACCCAGAACCCCTCCTAGATACCCAGACCAGCCCCCCAGGGGGTAGGGATAACCCACAACCCCTCCCAGATACCCAGACCAGCCCCAGGGGGTAGGAATAACCCACAACCCCTCCCAGATACCCAGACCAGCCCCAGGGGTAGGGATAACCCAGAACCCCCCCCCCCACTACCCCACCGACCCTGGTGGCCACACCTGCCCTAGGGGTAACTCTTTAACTCCCACCAAGACTGTCCCTGGGAAGAGGATTGGTAGGACACCTGACGCTGCCTGAACACACACACGTCTTACTGGTCATCTTATACAACCATGCCGCAATTTGTCATTAAAGTGGTTTAAATATAAAAACACAGTACTAGATAGCGACGTTCCGGTCCGTCCTGGACCATTCTCAAGTTACGCAAGAGGACTTGGGAATGGTCCAGGACGGACCGAAACGTCGTCGTCCCTTCACCTTGTAGTGTGTGGTCTGGTCAACATACTTTAGCCACCTTATTGTGACTCATCGCCTGCACAGTGCTAGATAGACACGTAGGTGTGTGTGAGTGAGTTACCACTTGCCTAACATCACCACTCACGATGGACACGAACATACCAAAACCCACACCGTACGTCTGAGACATTATAGCCATTCACGCACGTAAGTGAATGGTGTGTCCACTCACAGGATGAGTGACGCTGCCCAATACTGTCACTATGGCGGTGTGTTCACTCACAGGGTGAGTGGCGCTGCCCAATACTGTCACTATGGCGGTGTGTTCACTCACAGGATGATTGGCGCTGCCCAATACTGTCACTATGGCGGTGTGTTCACTCACAGGGTGAGTGGCGCTGCCCAATACTGTCATTATGGCGGTGTGTCCACTCACGGGATGAGAGACGCTGCCCAATACTGTCACTATGGCGGTGTGTCCACTCACAGGATGAGTGGCGCTGCCCAATACTGTCACTATGGCGGTGTGTCCACTCACAGGATGAGTGACGCTGCCAATACTGTCACTATGGCGGTGTGTTCACTCACGGGATGGGTGACGCTGCCCAATACTGTCACTATGGCGGTGTGTTCACTCACGGGATGGGTGACGCTGCCCAATGCTGTCACTATGGCGGTGTGTTCACTCACAGGATGAGTGACGCTGCCCAATACTGTCACTATGGCGGTGTGTTCACTCACAGGATGAGTGACGCTGCCCAATACTGTCACTATGGCGGTGTGTCCACTCACAGGATGAGCGACGCTGCCCAATACTGTCACTATGGCGGTGTGTTCACTCACAGGATGAGTGGCGCTGCCCAATACTGTCACTATAGAGGTGTGTTCACTCACAGGATGAGTGACGCTGCCCAATACCGTCACTATAGAGGTGTGTTCACTCACAGGATGAGTGACGCTGCCCAATACCGTCACTATAGAGGTGTGTTCACTCACAGGATGAGTGACGCTGCCCAATACTGTCACTATGGCGGTGTGTCCACTCACGGTTTGAGTGACGCTGCCCAATACTGTCACTATGGCGGTGTGTCCACTCACAGGATGAGTGACGCTGCCCAATACCGTCACTATGGTGGTGTGTTCACTCACGGGATGAGTAACGCTGCCCAATACTGTCACTATGGCGGTGTGTCCACTCACAGGATGAGTGACGCTGCCCAATACTGTCACTATAGCGGTGTGTTCACTTAAGGAACGAGTGACGCAGTTAAGAAACTCTCCCTTCGAGATAAGAAGTTAATTCAACTTGTATCTTTTTTTCTATCCAAATTTGACCAATTTGAATTCATTACCAAGATCTATGCCTTAATATCTAACAATCACTGGCAAAAACCTACATTTATACCCGAAAGTTTAAATCAGCACAAACTACCCCTTATTCTGCGTCTTTCAAGACAATGTTAAACGTCACTTCAATATTTAACGCTAATGGCTTAGGAGAGCTTGTTAGTACCTCTCATTAACTGTTTAAAGTTTACATGTATGATCATATATTAGGCGTCATTAACCTAACCTAACCTAACCTCAAACTCCTTTCTGTACCAAGGGGGACAAAATCTACATTATCACATTGAAAACTCACTACAGGCAGATTACATTTGGCGGGACCCAAGAGCCAAAGCTCTACCCCCGCAAGCACAACTAGGTGAGTACATTGTACGATATTTAAATTATTTATTTTTAATGCTTATATATATTGAACTAAATATTTTATTTTTTGTGTGTGAATTCACACTAGAACCCGAAACTTTCCTCAAAATAATATACATTAAAAACTCATAGATGAATAATGAGGCAAATGATGATTCAAAGGAGTGTGATGGTGGGGGGGGGGGAAAGGGGGGGAGTAAGCGCAGGGAGGTGTAGTGTCGGGCTGATGATGAGTTTGACGCCTTTGAGATGAGTCAGCCACCACCAGCATCACTAATCCCAACCGCTGCTCTCGGGTGTACCTCTCACACCCCTTCCCCCTCCCCCCCCCCCCTCACGCTACTAATCCCCTCCACCGCTGCTCTTGGGTGCACCTCTCACCCCCCCCCCACACACACACTACTCCAACCTCCGGGAGTTTCGGGAGGAGTAATGATACCAGAGGTGGTATTATCGACTTGATAATGATCCAGGACGGACCGAAACGTCGCCGTCTCCTCATCATCTGATGTTTGGTCATCATGGATATTCGACACATGTTAATATACTATCTACCGGGCACAATATTACCGGTCCGAGGCCAGCCTCGACAACCCAAACCACTATTAAACTAGTGCCCCTCCTACACACCTGAACTACAGCCTTCCCCCCCCCCCATCCACCCCCTCTACTGTTTCCTGCTGTCCTTGCTCGCCCACGACATGCTCTCAGCGGTTTAGGACGGGTTCGAGCCCTGGGCAGGGAGGGTTCACTTGCCTCTGATCCTAAACCGATTGCATTGTTCACCAAATGGTAAACGAGGACCTGGTTGTAAAGCGATTGGTGGGCCGTGTTCCAGGGAAAACTAGCAAGGTAAAGCTGCGAGACGCTAAACACCAACGTGCTCATTAAGACCACCAAACAACACATCAGAAAATGAAGAAACGACGACGTTTCGGACCATTATGAAGACGTGTGATAGAGAAAGGCACAGGAAAATATATAAGGTAAAAATGAGGTGAGGAGCAGGTGAGAAAAAAAGATAATAAGAGGAAGGCAAGAATAAGGGGTAAGAATAAGGAAAGGGGTAAGAATAAGAGAAAAAGGGCAAAGCTCAGGTGAGAGCATGTGTGTTAAGGTTACAACATTGAAGTACTGCATGAAGGAACAGTTAACAGCAGCAAAGCCAAGTACTCTTGAAATGTCAACATTTTGTGATGGATAGTGTCACACGGTTAGTACAGTAAACCACGGATGTAGCATCAATTTCCTCCCATTCATGTATCAAGACATTCTATTACACAGTTGAAAGATGCATCATTTCCAATATGATTAATATTACCCACATTACTGTAATCGGAAGTCCACTCCATACACCGACTACTGCTACAATAATTACAACTACACAAGAGGTGACCGAGTCTCGTGAAGGTGTGCGACACCCGGGGACTCGTAGCCTGGTGGATAGCGCGCAGGATTCGTAATTCTGTGGCGCGGGTTCGATTCCCGCACGAGGCAGAAGCAAATGGGCAAAGTTTCTTTCACCCTGAATGCCCCTGTTACCTAGCAGTAAATAGGTACCTGGGAGTTAGTCAGCTGTCACGGGCTGCTTCCTGGGGGTGGAGGCCTGGTCGAGGACCGGGCCGCGGGGACACTAAAGCCCCGAAATCATCTCAAGATAACTCAAGATAACCCGGGCAGCTCCTCACAAGCAGAGTAACAAGCCGTAACAAGTGATCTAACCTGTCATCTCCACCCAAAACGGGAGAGAATACAAGTTCAGCAGAAATCGACGCGGCGCCGCTCTACAATGTCGCCAGAAGAGCAGTTTAATATTTACAACCTAACCGACTAATCACTTTTACAAGTATGTTGTATTAACCACTTAAAACACAGCTGATCACTTCATGAACACTACATAATTTGTTTTTACTGTAGGAAATCACGCAACATTTCTTATAAACTGGTGGTGCTCACAGCGACTGTGAGGGCGCATCTACTAAGTGTAAACTATTTCACCCAAAAAATGTTGAAATCGAAATCAGTTTATTGAGGTATAAATACACACAAAGGGATGCAGGCGATGAGTCACAATAACGTGGCTAAAGTATGTTGACCAGACCACACACTAGAAGGTGAAGGGACGGCCACGTTTCGGTCCATCCTGGACCATTCTTAAGTCGATTGTGACCATTCTCACAATCGACTTAAGAATGGTCCACGACGGACCGAAACGTCGTCGTCCCTTCACCTTCTAGTGTGTGGTCTGGTCAACACACAAAGGGATGAGGTAGCTCAAACTTTCTCACCCCGTTCTATACAACCCAAGAATTTCCGTTTCGTAATATTGGTATTTGTTAAAGTATATTATGAAACTGCAACAACCTAACCTACTCTACTACTAATATAAACAAACCTACGAAAATTTGCAATTGCAAAAATTTGTAAAAATGAAATTTTAGGACTAATTTAGTACATATTTGCAGCATACTAGGCCTTGGAATATTTAGGTTAGGTTTTCTTGGGTCTTGGCAAAATCAATATTACACGAGGACCATTTTGTGTGTATTAACTTACATTTCGTTCATATAGTTCACACTTGCTAAATGTATCATCACCTGTGGCGGACGCATTCAGATTACTATACATCTATGTATACGGTAGAAAGCGCCTACAATCAACCGATTATTAGTCCTAGTATAGCGTTAGCCTAATATAAATCTTACCTAAACCGAGTACCAATATCCCCCAACGACTGACCTGCTCACACACTTTACCAAAGAAACACTTCATCACAACAGAATAAATTTTATGTAGTACATTACTTGTCTTTACGATATGAAATCACATAACCTATCTTTACCGAACGTTCAAAACTAGAGCTGGACTAGTAAATAATGTAGTTAAATAAAATAAATGTTTATTCAGGTAAGGTACATACATACAAGAGGTTTTACAAAAATTGATAGATTTATAGACAGAGCTAGTATATACAACGCCTAAAGCCACTAGCGTTTCGGGCAGAAACGCATTTTATTATGCAGTAGTGTGTTAAAGGAATAGTGTGTTGAGTGTGTACGTCGGAGGGCACCTTGCAGGGCGCCGGGGCCTACAGTGCCACCCTGACAGCAAAAACACGCCACACTGAAGTTGTGTAAATCCTCCTGCGACTTTTATCCTCTTCTCCAATGATAAACCTTTCTGACCAACCTCACGCTTGGACACTGTTTGCATTCTGATAACTTTTAGATATGGCGATAGATTTTTTGTCTGTACAGTTAATAGTGATGACAATGCGTCACAGTAACGTGGCTGAAGATATGATGAGGATGAGGCGACGACGACGTTTCGGTCCGTCCAGGACCATTATCAAGTCGTTTGTGAGGACTTAATAGCCCTTGACGGACCGAAACGTCGTCGTTTTTTCATTCGTTTTTTGTATTACTTAAACTGAGGGAATCTTGGTCACTACTTCCCCTTTAATGCCGTCTAGGTCTGTATACCCCCCCCCACATACAATGACCCTAGGCACAGTGCCTCTAACCCATCATTAGTACTGTGAACATATATGACAATTATCCTAACTGTGCCTTGCTTCCTCGGTTGACTCTTCACTATATAGTTCCCTCATGCCTTGTTTCAGTGCCGTGCTGTCTTCACACACTGGTTGCTGCCTTCCATTCTCCCGTTCACCTGGAGACGGTTCTGGGAGTCCTGCTCCCCACGCCCGGCCTGGGGGCAGCTTTCACTTTCTATAACCTTATATAAACGGCTATTATGCAACCAATTTCATCCACAAGGTCTATCAAACCCAATGTATGCCATTCCACGCCGCCACAGTCAGAGTGTTCCATCTCCCTGAAGGGACTCGTAGTTAGTAATCCAGCAGGGATTAGTAAATCCATCCCTTGCGTCACCTGGCCTCGGCTAATCCACTAGCATATTCCCCAACTTGTCCAGTCCACTCGATAACACCTCTGTCCAGTTTCTATTAAAAAATGATAGTTTACCGTTTCTTGGCGTTCATTAAATGGCACTTGATAAATACATAAAAGACCCCAAGACCTTCACTACCCACGAGATTTACAAGTGATCACTGATCGCCTGTTGAAACACGCCACTTCACTGGTGTATGCCTTCCCTTTACCAGCGTTCAATCCCCGACCGTCCAAGTGGTTGGGCACCATTCCCTTACCCCCGTCCCATCCCAAATCCTTATCCTGACCCCTTCCCTGCGCTGTATAGTTGTAATGGCTTGGCGCTTTCCCCTGATAGTATCGCTCCTTTCCCTACGCCCCCCCCCCACCTCTCTCTACCGGAGGAGTCATCCCTCGCTCTTATTTTTCCCGACGACTCAAGACTACGCCTACACTATTTCGGCAGGCTAGGATGGCGCCCCTAGTCTTCAGGGCACCATGGCACGCTGACCTGAAGACTAGGGCCAGTCCTTTACACTACCTGCAAGAGGTGTTAACGCTGACCTGAAGACTAGGGCCAGTCCTTTACACTACCTGCAAGAGGTGTTAACGCTGACCTGAAGACTAGGGCCAGTCCTTTACACTACCTGCAAGAGGTGTTAACGCTGACCTGAAGACTAGGCCAGTCCTTTACACTACCTGCAAGAGGTGTTAACGCTGACCTGAAGACTAGGGCCAGTCCTTTACACTACCTGGAAGAGGTGTTAACGCTGACCTGAAGACTAGGGCCAGTCCTTTACACTACCTGCAAGAGGTGTTAACGCTGACCTGAAGACTAGGGCCAGTCCTTTACACTACCTGCAAGAGGTGTTAACGATGACCTAAAAGGATCCGTTGCACGGAAAATATGGAGCGAGCAACGTTTGCCAACACCCACGACCAAAACATACCACTCACTCCACCTAATATCTTATACCACGCCGTCACGACGATAACGATAGTGGATATCTACGTATCATCCACGCCGACGTCTTCCATATCTGTGGACCACAATATCCAGCAACACCCTCGTCTTGCAACATCGCCTTAAATAATCACACTATCCCCTATCCATCCTTTCACACCCATTCCGCTTCTTTGGACCAGAACTCCAATTTGGACCACTACTATACTGTCTACTGTATACCTCCCAACTCCTCCACGCCACTGTCACCCCCCCCCCATACACCCCGTCGAATGAAAGGCCACACGACAGTTACAAGGCTCGACAATACAGTTGGGTGGATCAAGAGAATAGTTTTGAAATGACAGGATGTGCGCGGTATCTCTGCTTCCTGCCCGGGCAGAGCAGATAAGAGATGGGGGGGGGGGATGGATGGGGGGGATGGATGGAGGGGGGGGGAGGGTAGCATGGATGGAAATACAGTAACCTAGGGACGATGCCAAGCAAAGGGAAAGGGTCATATGGGAAAGGGTAAAGTCAGGGGCTGGGGGGATGGGGTGACGGAGATGATTGGAGGGTTGCAGGGAGTGGAGATGATGGATTATGGATGTGGAGAGATGGAGGCGAGAGATGGAGGAGGGGTTAAGCGAGTAATTTACGAATGAGCGTCGTTCCCGTCTTATCACGTCACATGGTACACACAGGTACAGTGACACGTCAATCCCAAACCTTCGAACCAAGAGGCCTGGTCAGAGACCGGGCCGCGAGGACGTTAATCCCCGAAATCAATGCCAGGTAACCCTATTTGCTAACCCGCACGAACTCCTCGTAAGCCCCCCCCCTGACACCACCACCACTGTCACTACTGCTGTTCACACGCCGCTGAAAAATGTCAACACCACACGTAAACATTTACGTCAAAGAATACCTGGTTGATGGGGTTCTGGGAGTAATTCTACTCCCCAAGCCCGGCCCGAGGCCAGGCTTGACTTGTGAGAGTTTGGTCCACCAGGCTGTTGCTTGGAGCGGCCCGCAGGCCCACATACCCACCACAGCCCGGTTGGTCCACCAGGCTGTTGCTTGGAGCGGCCCGCAGGCCCACATACCCACCACAGCCCGGTTGGTCCACCAGGCTGTTGCTTGGAGCGGCCCGCAGGCCCACATACCCACCACAGCCCGGTTGGTCCACCAGGCTGTTGCTTGGAGCGGCCCGCAGGCCCACATACCCACCACAGCGCGACCATCTTAGGCTCATTGTGCACGCATATGGATTACGAATATATCAATTTCTATTAGTTTGTCAGTAAACTAAGACGACTAACGAATATCAACGCTGTTTGGTCGAGAGTGAAGCACTCTTTATGACTGGGCAAGATGCCTACTCTTCCCCAGCCTTGCCCCTACACCAGCTGCCCACACGTCTTACCCATCCCTTACAAGGTACACACTCTCCTAGCCCCCCGTCACACAATGCAAAACAGCCACCATAAACCTAGTCTCTACTGCCAGTCGGGGTATTTCCTGAGAAGTGCTAGCCGCGCTATTGTGCGGTAGTAAAGGCTGGT
Source organism: Procambarus clarkii (assembly GCF_040958095.1). Classification (NCBI taxonomy): domain Eukaryota; kingdom Metazoa; phylum Arthropoda; class Malacostraca; order Decapoda; family Cambaridae; genus Procambarus; species Procambarus clarkii. Next base: position 2,009,272 of record NC_091201.1, read on the forward strand.
CGATCCACCAAACACCCGCATTATCGCTAAGATCACTAGCATCACGCAAAGGCCTCTCTCAATATCTAATTATAGATCAATTGTCGTTATCTGATGACGAGTGTACGAATCATGTGTTGATGGGAAGGAAACGGGCCGAACAGCGGGGGTGGGGGTGTGTGTGTGTGGGAGAGGGGGGGGAAGGAACGGGGGGGGGGGGGGGCAGGGAGTGACCGTCAGGGGGGAGAGCTCCAGGTGATAAGGGAACTGAAATGCAAGGAGAGATGAGAGCGGATAGGTTTATAGTAGGTAAGAGCTGATGAAATGGATGAGTGAGGATTAGATAAGAACTGATGGACGAGGGCTGGAAGGATGGTGGCGGGCCAGGTGGAGCGGGGACGGTGGTGGTGGCGGCGGGCCAGGTGGAGCGGGGACGGTGGTGGTGGCGGGCCAGGTGGAGCGGGGACGAGGGTGGCGGCGGGCCAGGTGGAGCGGGGACGAGGGTGGTGGCGGCGGGCCAGGTGGAGCGGGGACGGTGGTGGTGGCGGCGGGCCAGGTGGAGCGGGGACGGTGGTGGTGGCGGCGGGCCAGGTGGAGCGGGGACGGTGGTGGTGGCGGCGGGCCAGGTGGAGCGGGGACGGTGGTGGTGGCGGCGGGCCAGGTGGAGCGGGGACGGTGGTGGTGGCGGCGGGCCAGGTGGAGCGGGGACGGTGGTGGTGGCGGCGGGCCAGGTGGAGCGGGGACGGTGGTGGTGGCGGCGGGCCAGGTGGAGCGGGGACGGTGGTGGTGGCGGCGGGCCAGGTGGAGCGGGGACGGTGGTGGTGGCGGCGGGCCAGGTGGAGCGGGGACGGTGGTGGTGGCGGCGGGCCAGGTGGAGCGGGGACGGTGGTGGTGGCGGCGGGCCAGGTGGAGCGGGGACGGTGGTGGTGGCGGCGGGCCAGGTGGAGCGGGGACGGTGGTGGTGGCGGCGGGCCAGGTGGAGCGGGGACGGTGGTGGTGGCGGCGGGCCAGGTGGAGCGGGGACGGTGGTGGTGGCGGCGGGCCAGGTGGAGCGGGGACGGTGGTGGTGGCGGCGGGCCAGGTGGAGCGGGGACGGTGGTGGTGGCGGCGGGCCAGGTGGAGCGGGGACGGTGGTGGTGGCGGCGGGCCAGGTGGAGCGGGGACGGTGGTGGTGGCGGCGGGCCAGGTGGAGCGGGGACGGTGGTGGTGGCGGCGGGCCAGGTGGAGCGGGGACGGTGGTGGTGGCGGCGGGCCAGGTGGAGCGGGGACGGTGGTGGTGGCGGCGGGCCAGGTGGAGCGGGGACGGTGGTGGTGGCGGCGGGCCAGGTGGAGCGGGGACGGTGGTGGTGGCGGCGGGCCAGGTGGAGCGGGGACGGTGGTGGTGGCGGCGGGCCAGGTGGAGCGGGGACGGTGGTGGTGGCGGCGGGCCAGGTGGAGCGGGGACGGTGGTGGTGGCGGCGGGCCAGGTGGAGCGGGGACGGTGGTGGTGGCGGCGGGCCAGGTGGAGCGGGGACGGTGGTGGTGGCGGCGGGCCAGGTGGAGCGGGGACGGTGGTGGTGGCGGCGGGCCAGGTGGAGCGGGGACGGTGGTGGTGGCGGCGGGCCAGGTGGAGCGGGGACGGTGGTGGTGGCGGCGGGCCAGGTGGAGCGGGGACGGTGGTGGTGGCGGCGGGCCAGGTGGAGCGGGGACGGTGGTGGTGGCGGCGGGCCAGGTGGAGCGGGGACGGTGGTGGTGGCGGCGGGCCAGGTGGAGCGGGGACGGTGGTGGTGGCGGCGGGCCAGGTGGAGCGGGGACGGTGGTGGTGGCGGCGGGCCAGGTGGAGCGGGGACGGTGGTGGTGGCGGCGGGCCAGGTGGAGCGGGGACGGTGGTGGTGGCGGCGGGCCAGGTGGAGCGGGGACGGTGGTGGTGGCGGCGGGCCAGGTGGAGCGGGGACGGTGGTGGTGGCGGCGGGCGAGGTGGGGCGGGGACGGTGGTGGTGGCGGCGGGCCAGGTGGAGCGGGGACGGTGGTGGTGGCGGGCCAGGTGGAGCGGGGACGGTGGTGGCGGCGGCGGGCCAGGTGGAGCGGGGACGGTGGTGGTGGCGGGCCAGGTGGAGCGGGGACGGTGGTGGCGGGCCAGGTGGAGCGGGGACGGTGGTGGCGGGCCAGGTGGAGCGGGGACGGTGGTGGCGGGCCAGGTGGAGCGGGGACGATGGTGGTGGGCCAGGTGGAGCAGGGACGAGGGTGGCGGGCCAGGTGGAGCAGGGACGAGGGTGGCGGGCCAGGTGGAGCAGGGACGAGGGTGGCGGGCCAGGTGGAGCAGGGACGAGGGTGGCGGGCCAGGTGGAGCAGGGACGAGGGTGGCGGGCCAGGTGGAGCAGGGACGAGGGTGGCGGGCCAGGTGGAGCAGGGACGAGGGTGGCGGGCCAGGTGGAGCGGGGACGAGGGTGGCGGGCCAGGTGGAGCAGGGACGAGGGTGGCGGGCCAGGTGGAGCAGGGACGATAGCAGGGGTAAGGAGGATAACAGTACAGAGATGGATGGCCAGGAGGAAGACATAGAAGACATAAGGAAGCAGCAGGGAGAGGTTCAGATGGGAATGGCTCTGGTGGGTCCCACCAGGAGTACAACTGTCAACAGTTAACACACTGGAAAACATTAACCGGACCAAGTTATTGGTCTTGCCCCAAATCCTCACCCCTTCCTTGTGCTATATAGTCGTAATGGTTTGGCACTATCCTGATAGTTCCCTTCCCCCGGAGCCCCGGAAAACAACAAGGGAGCCGAGCGGACAGCACGGTGGACTTGTGGTCCCGGGTTCGATCCCGGACGCCGGCGAGAAACACTGGGCAGAGTTTCTTTCACCCTATGCCCCTGTTACCTAGCAGTAAAATAGGTACCTGGGTGTTAATCAGCTGTCACGGGCTGCTTCCTGGGGGTGGAGGCCTGGTCGAGGACCGGGCCGCGGGGACACTAAAGCCCCGAAATCATCTCAAGATTACCTCAAGATAACACGGTGTTTGCATCTTTCGGTAAAGTTTATCACCACTAAATACAATAATTCACATACAAAATAACATCGCAACATCTAAGGAAAAAATGTAATCAGCAATAGGCTACATCGGTGTGCAAATTGATTATTACCACACTGCAGTGGTTCTAAGTTAAATAAAATTGGATACAAATCAATAACGATCATCAATATTGCCTAACCTAGTCTGATTAATATATTGTTGCATCATTACAGAGGTGCACTACATCTCAGCTAGCAACAAACATACAATTAGCTTAGCTAACACGAGAGATGTCTTTGCCAGTACAACAAATAACTTAGCAAGAGATCTTAACTAGCACAACAAACTTCTAAGCTTGGAGTATATAGAGAGCAACATCACTCCTCCTTCCCACCGGCTCTGAGCCGTGTTGTGATAAGTTACTGGCTGGGACCCTGATGTTAGGATTAAAAGCGACGCACTACTGGTTTAGGTTTCTCCTTTACTGCGCCACGCCAAGGTTAAACAAGTTCACTGTACTACACTGATAAGCTGGCTGGGTAACTTTGGTGGTAGGATACTGACGAGATGCTGGAGTGCGCTGTTGTGGGGGGCGAGCACTTACCAGTTTACCTCGGACGTGAAGGAATACTGTAGTAGTTTAGAGAGTGGTTGTGGGGGTTCTAATGTAAATGCAGGTTCCCGTGACAGCTGGGGTTGAGGAGTAAAGCCGCAGCAGTAGCCGGGGTTCAGCATGGCGGCAATGACGCAGGAGGTCGATTTATGGAATTGTGCTGAAGGTGTTACGAGAGGTTTGATGGACACTCGGTATACCTGAAGAGGGTTTCACGAGTTGTTCTACTCCCCGAGCCCGGCCTGGCTGGACTCAGGAATCGAGGGGATCTCAAAATATTAACGTCCAATGACAACACTAAATCGAAGCTTCCTGAATAACTACACTTGAAAAATTGTAAATACTGTCAGAGGAAGATGACCGAGAAAGGACAGAATAAACAAGACCATTGGCCTCCGCATATTAAACACATCAAATGCTCACTGGTGTTAGACAAACCTAATGTCTTCGCATATGTCACATGTCAACTATATAATTTTCCATATCGAAATTAAGACAAGTTTGTGAATTTTTCATATTAACCAAATCTCCAAAATAGAAATAACTACTAAATGCTAACTTAGGCGCGTTTGGCATCTTGTTCAAAAGTTTTGAAGCTGTATTAACAGATCAAGACTTCAACTAGAAGAATTATGAAGCAGAAATCACAATGTATTCCTAGGGTTAATTGTAGCACTCCAATATTACCATTAAGGTGCACTAATATTATATTATATTATATATATATATATATATATATATATATATATATATATATATATATATATATATATATATATATATATATATAAAATTTATGAATACACTTCCACGTGATTGAAAACTGAAGCCAGAATAGCACTTGGCCTCAAGAGAGAAAAGCTCCTCGTTCCTATCGGATTTCTTGACACAACATGACACACACACACGCCAATGTTGTGAGAAGCGGGAGGTGTGCCCAACCTGTTATGAGCGTAGACTAGGCTAGCAAGAGCTTTGTGCAGGGAGCGGCTTTGAGGCGCACACAATCCTCCCATCACAAAGGATCCCTAGTTAGCTACCACAACTTCATTGGCTGCGAGTCAGCCGCCTTACAAGCCAATATGATCTCAGTTTATAGGCTAAAAACATTCTAAAGTGTTCGACAAATTAGCGGGAAAATTTAATTAATTTTAGCAGCCGAGAGCCATTCGTCTATAAATTTGGTTGTAGCCTATTTAAATACTTCATGCGTGGTAGATATTTGTGAAAGGTTAGGCGACTTTTCTCATAAGTTTGTAAGTAATTATGATAAGGGGCTAATACAGTGTAGTTTTCAATGAGGCGGCCCAGAGGCTACACACATCACGGCTGTATGGGGTAACGTGTATTGCATATGAAATTACTGAATAGACTTTTAAGAATAAATCTGGTTAGTTTTGAACATCCGTGACAATAATAAACTATTTATGAGGGTAAAAAGATCATGTGTGTACATTGACCAGTGCGCTTTACACAGTGTTTTATATATATATATATATATATATATATATATATATATATATATATATATATATATATATATATATATATATATATATATATATATATTATATATATATATATATTATATATATATATATTATATATATATATATATTATATATATATATATATATATATTATATATATATATATTATATATTTTATATATATACATACTTACAGGTATGTAAAACTCGAGGTTGCAAGACATAACTAAACATTATAAGCTTTGCAAGTAATTCCTCGCCTTGAGCATCATCTTATCCTGAAATTATTCCCGGCTGAGGCATCAAACAAGGAATATATACACCACACAAGTCGTCTTAAGTCAGGTGTTGTATAATACTGTACACACGCGCAAACACCAGTCGGAATGAAAGTGAAGGATGAAATGGTGTTCATCATGGGCTCATATACATGAATTGTGGCTGGCGAGTTCTACATTGCCTTGGTCCTAGGCTATACATCTTAAAAAGGGAGCTATAGAAGCTAGTGTATTACAACGCTGCTTCAGGATTAAGACGAGTGTGTGGTTAAGGGAATATACAGCACTGATATACTGGACGTATTTTTGATTATACATAGTTAGGAAAAGGCAATGACGACATTTTTTGGTCTTGCAAATAGTGCTGAATTCAGTCATTTTGACATTGTAGCGAGTGAGTGTGGAGCAGTGAGGGGCGAGTGAGTGTAGCAGTGAGGGGTGAGAGAGTGTAGCAGTGAGGGGTGAGAGAGTGTAGCAGTGAGGGGTGAGAGAGTGTAGCAGTGAGGGGTGAGAGAGTGTAGCAGTGAGGGGTGAGAGTGTAGCAGTGAGTATAGCAGTGAGGGGCGAGTGAGAGTATAGCAGTGAAGGGTGAGAGAGTGGAGCAGGTGCCGAGGGTGGTAAGGTTGGGAAGAGGCGGGATTGGACAATTTACAGGACTTGTATAATACATCAGCCGGCTTGTGCAGTATTTACCAGGGAGGCTAAAAGTGTAAACAAGAGAATAATTTGGATGTACAGAAACATGGCATAGATATTTGAGGAGATATTCTCCATTATAGTCCAAAACACAAAAAACATCATGCAAAACAGCCATGAAGCACAGACGAGGTACTTCTCTACTGTTCTAAGCTACACACACACACACATTCCAAAACTACACACATGTAATAATGCATTCAGCTGTAAGCGATCTAAAAACACTCGTTTGTTTAAATCACATGAGTTAACTTGGACACCATTAACGACAGAACCATTGTTTATAACAGGGGGGAAGGGGGGCACTGCCACCATTGTCTTAGGGAGGAACTAATGAGGCCTTAAGTTACAATATGATAGGCCTTGACACCACTAACTTTTCTCATCAGATCTGTAACAGATATTGACAACTGCAAAATGAAAGTCTGTGTTTTTTTTCATCTAATAGTGTAGTGACACTGCTACTTAGGCCTATGTGATTTCAAATGACACCAAAGTGTCGCACTTGCCACAATTATTTCACTTTTTTTTTCGCCTTAACCTCGAGTAAATACACATTTTCTTCACATATGGCGGCCGTGAGCCACTAGGAGGATGCACCGCGCCCGCCACTACAACATACTCAGACAAACATCAATCCATTTGGGGAGAGAGACAGACACACGCCCCATTTCCATGGGTAAAATGGGCGTGGGTGGGGGCGTGGGGGGCGTGTGTGTGGTGGGGGGTGTCGGCCCCCACAACCACCGCCTCGGGCTCTAATCTACAACCCATTGCCAAGCTTACGGCCCCGCGCGGGGGGCTTCAGCCCCGCTTCTGCCAACATATGTGCTCCTCACACATATATATACATATATATATATATATATATATACACCCGCTTGAGGAGTGGGAGTGGAAGGTGGGGCGGGAGCGCGGGTTACCGTAGAGGTGTCGGAGTAGCGCCCCTCACACACACATATACTCAACTACGGACTCCTTCATGGTTCACCATCATACTCCTACGGGTATACTTTTTTAGGGGGGGAGGGAGAGGGGGGGGGGGGGGAGTCGTTGATCAAAAATGGCGAGTTTTTTTTGTGTTATAATGTTGGCGGTGTCGGTGAGGCGCGGCCGGCGAGGCCACCATTGCGGCGAGGCGCTCCAGCCTCCTCCTCCGCCGCTGCACAATGAATCACCCACTAGCTCACACCATTGACTTAAGAGACACTTGACCTTGCTTCCTGAGGCCTACACTTGCGACCCAGCTTCGTCTACACACCTCTAGAGCAAGGCAATCGCGGAGAGAAGCGCCAGCGTGGAGCAGCTTGCTGAGCGTCCCAGCGCAGACTGAGGCGAGGGCCACTTGGCGACCCCGCCGCCGCCGCCATGTGGCCGGTTGCCGGCGCTCGCCACCCAACACCCACCCAAACTACCCAATACCGCACATATAACCCATTACCACCCACTCTCACTCATTTACCGCACCTAATTCATCAATCTGAGACGCATCATAAGGACAATGGAAGGCCCAGAGGCTGCGGTGCCACGTGCAAAATCCCGCCCGAGGATATCGTGGACTGTTACCTCATGGCGCCACTCTTGGCCGTTCTTTATTTTAGCGACCAGTGCTTTCAAGGTGACTCATAGGACAGAATAGTGCGCGTGCAAGCAAGATTGATTTGCCTTCGTCACTGCAGACACGAAAAAAGACCGCATGCATGGGGGCCCGACAAATTAACTAGTGATTTACCCTCTTAGAAAGGTAGAGGGGCGCCCCGAGAGAGAGAGAGAGAGAGAAAGCCAGTCCGTCACAAAGCGTTATCAGTGGAGATTGTGGGGGTAGAGGAGTGGGGGGGGGGAGGTGATAGTCTATCACTCTCCACTTTGCCTTGCAACTCGGCCACTCCCTCCCCCATCAACCCCCATACTTTTATCATCTGGCGTGTACACAGTTCATAACATTCCCTGCCAGAGAGGTTAATCCCAGCGTCTGTGTCGAAGGGGTTGCAGCCTCCTCTTCCTGCTCCCTGTTGCAACGTTTAATTACTCTCTACGTGTCGTTTATCGAGACGTTTGGAGGCACATGTAACGTTTTGCAACAATCGGCCATGCAAGGAGTAGTCGGGGAGAGTGGTGTATAGGGCGGCGTTAAATGTTCCCACCCCCGCTGTGGGCCGGTCCCTGGTCCGAGGCGCGGCCATATGGTGTCCTCGGTAGTGTTGCACACATGGATTTACTCAATATATTTCAATGGTGTTATCAACACATGACTGTCATTGTGCAGCGTGTCAACTGTAGCGTCTCTACATGCTCTTGTTCTCAAGTTCTCACTACATGTTATTCTACATATGAGTGCATTATATATACTACGTATATATTATCATGAACTATATACTACATATATTTCTTTCCCCCACATACATTCCCTGGATCAACTTCACAACAGCTAACCAACTTCCACGTACATTTTTACTGCTAGGTGAACAGAGGTAGCGGGTGAAAGAAACTCTGCCCATTTGTTTCTGCCTCGATCGGGAATCGAACCCGGGCCCTTAGGACTACGACCCCTGAGCGCTGTCCACTCAGCCACGAGGTCCCTGTATGTGTGTGTGTTTGTGTGTGTGTGTGTATGTGTATGTGTGCGTACTCACCTAGTTGTGCTCACCTAGTTGTGTTTCGGCTCTTTGGTCCTGTCAATCAACAGGTGTACAGATTCCTGAGCCTACTGGGCTCTATCATATCTTCATTTGAAACTGTGTATGGAGTCAGCCTCCACCACATCACTGCCTAATGCATTCCATCTGTTAACTACTCCCACACTGAAAAAGTTCCTTCTAACGTCCCTGTGGCTCATGTGGGTACTTAATCTCCACCTGTGTCCCCTTGTTCGCGTACCACCCGTGTTAAAAAGTTCCTTATCTATCCTGTCAATTCCTCTGAGAATTTTGTAGGTAGTGATCATATCTCTCCTTACTCTTCTGTCTTCCAGTGTCGTGAGGCTGTGTGTGTCTGTATCCAATTATTCCAACCCATTTTAAAAATAAATGAGCGCTGAGCTTGCATGTGTCACAATAATACTCCTGAAGCCTAACAGGGAGCCCAGAGCCTAGTTCCCCCCCCCCACACACAGCTGTGCTTGCTGTGCACGCCTCTGTTATATATATTCCTTGCACAGTGCTGTGGGTGTGCACATTTATATGATGTTGTGGCATAATTAGTTTATATCTCCAAACTTTCTCCTTATATCGGATGTTCTGCTAATTTAATTCTCAACGTTGTAATGGTAAGCTCTATTAAGGCCTATCAACCTCTGGAGGGTTATTAAGGCCTATCAACCTCTGGAGGGTTATTAAGGCCTATCAACCTCTGGAGGGTTATTAAGGTCTATCAACCTCTGGAGGGTTATTAAGGCCTATCAACCTCTGGAGGATAATTAAGGCCTATCAACCTCTGGAGGGTTATTAAGGCCTATCAACCTCTGGAGGGTTATTAAGGTCTATCAACCTCTGGAGGGTTATTAAGGCCTATCAACCTCTGGAGGGTTATTAAGGCCTATCAACCTCTGGAGGGTTATTAAGGCCTATCAACCTCTGGAGGGTTATTAAGGCCTATCAACCTCTGGAGGGTTATTAAGGCCTATCAACCTCTGGAGGGTTATTAAGGTCTATCAACCTCTGGAGGGTTATTAAGGCCTATCAACCTCTGGAGGGTTATTAAGACCTATCAACCTCTGGAGGGTTATTAAGACCTATCAACCTCTGGAGGGTTATTAAGACCTATCAACCTCTGGAGGGTTATTAAGACCTATCAACCTCTGGAGGGTTATTACGGCCTATCAACCTCTGGAGGGTTATTAAGGTCTATCAACCTCTGGAGGGTTATTAAGGCCTATCAACCTCTGGAGGGTTATTAAGGCCTATCAACCTCTGGAGGGTTATTAAGGCCTATCAACCTCTGGAGGGTTATTAAGGCCTATCAACCTCTGGAGGGTTATTAAGGCCTATCAACCTCTGGAGGGTTATTAGGGCCTATCAACCTCTGGAGGGTTATTAAGGCCTATCAACCTCTGGAGGGTTATTAGGGCCTATCAACCTCTGGAGGGTTATTAAGGCCTATCAACCTCTGGAGGGTTATTAAGGCCTATCAACCTCTGGAGGGTTATTAAGGCCTATCAACCTCTGGAGGGTTATTAAGGTCTATCAACCTCTGGAGGGTTATTAAGGCCTATCAACCTCTGGAGGGTTATTAAGACCTATCAACCTCTGGAGGGTTATTAAGGCCTATCAACCTCTGGAGGGTTATTAAGACCTATCAACCTCTGGAGGGTTATTAAGACCTATCAACCTCTGGAGGGTTATTACGGCCTATCAACCTCTGGAGGGTTATTAGGGCCTATCAACCTCTGGAGGGTTATTAAGGCCTATCAACCTCTGGAGGGTTATTAAGGCCTATCAACCTCTGGAGGGTTATTAAGGCCTATCAACCTCTGGAGGGTTATTAACACCTATTAACCTATGGAGGGTTATTAAGGCCTATCAGCCTCTGGAGGGTTATTAAGACCTATCAACCTCTGGAGGGTTATTAAGGCCTATCAACCTCTGGAGGGTTATTAAGACCTATCAACCTCTGGAGGGTTATTAAGGCCTATCAACCTCTGGAGGGTTATTAAGGCCTATCAACCTCTGGAGGGTTATTAAGGCTTATCAACCTCTGGAGGGTTATTAAGGCCTATCAACCTCTGGAGGGTTATTAAGGCCTATCAACCTCTGGAGAGTTTTTAAGGCCTATCAACCTCTGGAGGGTTATTAAGGCCTATCAACCTCTGGAGGTTATTAAGGCCTATCAACCTCTGGAGGGTTATTAAGGCCTATCAACCTCTGGAGGGTTATTAAGACTTATTAACCTCTGGAGGGTTATTAAGGCCTATCAACCTCTGGAGGGTTATTAAGGCCTATCAACCTCTGGAGGGTTATTAAGACCTATCAACCTCTGGAGGGTTATTAAGGCCTATCAACCTCTGGAGGGTTATTAAGGCCTATCAACCTCTGGAGGGTTATTAAGACCTATCAACCTCTGGAGGGTTATTAAGGCCTATCAACCTCTGGAGGGTTATTAAGGCCTATCAACCTCTGGAGGGTTATTAAGACCTATCAACCTCTGGAGGGTTATTAAGGCCTATCAACCTCTGGAGTGTTATTAAGGCCTATCAACCTCTGGAGGGTTATTAAGACCTATCAACCTCTGGAGGGTTATTAAGACCTATCAGCCTCTGGAGGGTTATTAAGACCTATCAACCTCTGGAGGGTTATTAAGGCCTATCAACCTCTGGAGGGTTATTATGGCCTATCAGCCTCTGGAGGGTTATTAAGACCTATCAACCTCTGGAGGGTTATTAAGACCTATCAACCTCTGGAGGGTTATTAAGGCCACCACAATACCTTACTGACCAACCAGCAGATATACTCAACTCATAAACACAGTCCAGAACTAAGCTATACTCTCACTGTGTATGCTGAGATAAACGGTGTATGCGTCTAGGTGTGTATACATACTCCTGTATGTGTTCTCTATGTATGTTCTGAACCATGAACGAACCACACATATGATTTCTTCGATAATTCTACAAGTTTGAAGTTCTACAATACTATGAAAAGAAAATGAAACAAGAATTTTGTAGCTCTTTCGTGTTCCGTCTTTCGTGTTCCGTCTTTCGTTTTCCGTCTTTCGTGTTCCGTCTTTCGTGTTCCGTCTTTCGTGTTCCGTCTTTCGTGTTCATTCTTTCGTGTTCATTCTTTCGTGTTCCGTCTTTCGTGTTCCGTCTTTCGTGTTCCGTCTTTCGTGTTCCGTCTTTCGTGTTCCGTCTTTCGTGTTCATTCTTTCGTGTTCATCGACACGAAGATCTGAACAACAGAGAACTAAGAAGGGGAATAAATAGGGAGGAGAAGGAACGTCACATCACACAAGGCGGGACCAAAGAGCCGAAGCTTAACCCCCCGTAAGCACAACTAGGTGAGCACATGGGAGGTGGGGAACAACGTCTATATATAGGTCTTTGTGGAACAAACGAGTTGTTGTTATAGATTCAGCTACTCGGAACAAATTATAAGTAGCACGGGCTATGGTGAGCCCGTACAGACGAAGGAACACACGAGGAAACTGCAGAAGGTCTATTGATCAATATCAGTTTCCACAAGTAATGTCCCAATGCAAACAGTGGTCTATGGTAGTTTATTTACTGGTGGCCAATACCCTTTAGATCCCTTAAAAATGGTTCTAAAGGGTATTAACCATTACTGATATTCGTGTTGTACGATTTTGTGATTTGTATTAAAGTAGATTAATTTATATTTATATTTAAAAATTATTATAATTTGTTATTCAAGAAACCTTTCCCAATCAATTTTTTTTGACAAGGGAATATATAGAATGTTGGATGTGTGTGGCACTTCTCACACATTATTAATGTTGAGAACTTCGAAATTTCAAATCTTTGGATGTTTGACCTATATAGAATGTTTACGGCGTATTTTGTAAATGACAAAGTTATCACCAGGGGATTTATTTTTAACTAATAATTACCCAATTTAATTTTCGTAATTAAACATCACATTTAAATCAAATACCTTCAAGGCATTGACAATATTTTCAAACCCAGAACAATAAATGTAAGACAATATTGAGGTGAATTTTGATCAGTCTGATTTTATTATAATATTTATGTTTTACTTTGCTACGTCAAGCTTTAAATAAACAGCTTACTTGGTAATAAAGTTTGATTCCAATAGAATCAATATTTTCAAACTCTTCTCTCAAGAACTCTGAACTAATAATTCGAACAGCTGTCAGATCCATAGAAGAAAAAGAGATTAATATTGTCTGTGGCCAGAGAATGAATGTACTTGTGACAAAAGTATTTTAGGCTTTCTGTGAACTCTAAACTTATGACAAAGTATTTCAGGCTTTCTGTAAATCCTAAACTTATGACAAAGTATTTTAGGCTTTCTGTAAATCCTAAACTTATGACAAAGTATTTTAGGCTTTCTGTAAATCCTAAACTTATGACAAAGTATTTTAGGCTTTCTGTAAATCCTAAACTTATGACAAAGTATTTTAGGCTTTCTGTAAATCCTAAACTTATGACAAAGTATTTTAGGCTTTCTGTAAATCCTAAACTTATGACAAAGTATTTTAGGCTTTCTGTGAACTCTAAACTTATGACAAAGTATTTGTAGTCTTTCTGTAAACACTAAACTTACGATAACAAATATTCGCTATGAATTAGGATATCGAACAATGGCAGACATTTATAAATTTTAGTTTCCACAGAGAATTTTATAGTAGCAACTTTAATATTAAATTTTGCCAAAAATTCATCTTAATTTTTCATATTTGATAACCAAATACACAAAATATCATTAACCTACCTAAACCAAAGAGTCCAGAGATAGTTATCTTTTTTTTTTAATTCCTTATATAAATTTGAAAGCAATAGAGGTAGTAGATTTCCTATTGACATTTCAAAAGTCAGTAGTTAATACTGATAACTAAAAGAAAATTTACATTCTTTTATACATCGATATCAGTACACCGATATCTGATATCATTTCTGGCAAAGATATCAGAAAACAGAGGTAACTCAAGGGATCGAGAAAGGTATCCACGAATATTATCAACAGGAAAAGCAGTAAATAAAGAGAATACATGAAAACAATAGGAGTAAAACACGATGAATGATTGAAACATTTTGTCCACTCTGTTACGTACTATTTCATGTTCACATTTTACTAATTCCATGGAGTTAGTTAACAAATTAAGCAATGTTTCAGTCAGTCCTATTGTTATATTAATGTTTTGATATATGTTCTATATATCAAAACGTTATATCTGTTCTATTTTGATATATGATTTCTGATGATGATATTTTTGAATACTTGCTCATCAGTTAATGAACCATGAGTTATCTCTGTCTTCTGATATCATTGTCAGTCTTGCAAATTCTCACCAAGATATATATATATATATATATATATATATATATATATATATATATGTCGTACCTAGTAGCCAGAACGCACTTCTGTGCCTACTATGCAAGGCCCGATTTGCCTAATAAGCCAAGTTTTCTTGAATTAATATATTTTCTCTATTTTTTTCCTTATGAAATGATAAAGCTACACATTTCATTACGTATGAGGTCAATTTTTTTTATTGGAGTTAAAATTAACGTAGATATATGACCGAACCTAACCAACCCTACCTAACCTAACCTAACCTATCTTTATAGGTTAGGTTAGGTTAAGTAGCCGAAAAAGTTAGGTTAGGTTAGGTTAGGTAGGTTAAGTAGTCGAAAAACAATTAATTCATGAAAACTTGGCTTATTAGGCAAATATGGCCTTGCATTGTAGGCAGAGAAGTGCGTTCTGGCTACTAGGTACGACATATATATATATATATATATATATATATATATATATATATATATATATATATATATATATATATATATATATATATATATATATATAGACATATGTCGTACCTAATAGCCAGAACGCACTTCTCAGCCTACTATTTAAGGCCCGATTTGCCTAATAAGCCAAGTTTTTATGAATTAATGTTTTTTCGTCTACCTAACCTACCTAACCTAACCTAACCTAGCTTTTTTTGGCTACCTAACCTAACCTTACCTATAAATATAGGTTAGGTTAGGTTAGGTAGGGTTGGTTAGGTTCGGTCATATATCTACGTTAATTTTAACTCCAATAAAAAAAAATTGACCTCATACATAGAGAAAAGGGTTGCTTTATCGTTTCATGAGAAAAAAATTATAGTAAATATATTAATTTAGGAAAACTTGGCTTATTAGGCAAATCGGGCCTTGAATAGTAGGCTGAGAAGTGAGTTCTGGCTACTAGGTACGACATATATATATATATATATATATGGACCTTCAAGTCTCGTAGAAGAGGATATGCAGCACCCGGGGGAACGTTGTCGGGCTTCCCCGTGTGCTGGCACATATTGTCTTCTCTTACCATCCCCTTATATATGTATGTTTGTTTTATTTCAACTTTGTTACAAAAAAGGAGTTACATATAGGGTACAAAGATGGTTATCATAAGTTGCGGAGTTCCTCCAGCTCCTCAGATGGCGGGCAGGAACCCTGGATGCTGTGTGCATTTCCCCTCTGTATCGCCACGCTGAGGCGCTGGAAAAGGAAGCTGGCAGCTCTAGGGTCCCGTGTTGTTTCAATTAGCCTACAACCCAGTTCCTTCAAAAAGCTGGTGGCACTCTTGCACCAGGCGCCGAGTGCCTCAGAAGCAATGGGGACAAAATTGTAGTGGTGATCCAGTTCTCTGTACTTACGGGATTTGGCTGCTTCCCTGTGGGTGGCAGCGCCACCTGGTTGTGCAACACTGAGGTTAATGTAGGTGTTAGCCAGGGTTGATACGCACGTGTAGTCCCATACCAACTGCTTGCCATTCTTCCAGGGGTTCACTGTGATACCATCCGGTCGACCAATAAGAGCATCAGAGTTACAGGGTGTTAGGGGCTCTCTCTCAGCTGGGCATCCAGCTGTGGTGAGGCTCCTCTTGATGATGTCGTTAACTTCACTGTGCCTCGAGTGCCATCCCCCTGTGCTTTGGTAGAGTAGGTCTATGGTGGCCGTACCTGTCAGCCACCACCTCGCCGCAAGTACACTTATATTTGGTGTAGATGAGGGTGTGTAGATGCCAGTATATATATGTACACTTAACCACAAACGATCACAAAAGTGATCTACAAAAATTAAAATAAATCACAATAAATGGAAACGTGTTTGACGTGAGCAAGATCTGTGATGTGCAGCTCTCGCCAGGAAGTATTAGACAATGACCGGAGGAAGCAGGACAAGGAGCTTAGACATAAAGCAAGACATAAAGGAGAAACAAAAACAGTAACTGAAAACTCAAGGCAATTTGAACATCCCGCCAATTTTCCTTGAAAGAATTGGGTCGATCTTGAACGTTTCACGGTTGTATTAAGTGTATTAATACACTGACTGATGAGGTCTGACTCTATCTGATGTCTTGCAAGGAATCTCTTGTTGATGGAAACACACTTTGCAGAGTCCCAATTTATGTCATGATGGGTATATCTGACGTGCAACAATATTGCATCGACTCCTGTTGAGTATAGATGGAATATTTATGTTGCATGATGCATCTAGCAAGCTTCTTTACCGTGTAAATGATCTCAAAATATTTTCAATCCTTGCGAGGATAATGTAATCACACCCTGCAAGTGAGGACAGCTTCATTTTGATAAGAAAACAATTTATTATTGTTGATTTTCTTTAAAGCAAATTGTATTTTGATTTTGTTTATGTAATTTGGGAGACTTAAGATAAGCTCTCAATATACGGAAGAACCAATGATTTTTTTTTAGCACAGAAGTGGTTTCCGGTGAATGGTTTCACAAATTATTTTGTGTGTAGAGGAATGTCAGCCATTGATGTAGATTATAGAACCAGGGGGGGGGGCAGGCAACTCATTTGTAAGGCCAGACTTACACAATGGACTTGAGAATGGTCCAGGACGGATCGAAACGTCGTCGTCCCTTCACCTTCTAGTGTGTGGTCTGGTCAACATACTTCAGCCACGTTATTGTGACTCCTCGCCTTGTGCATCACTGTCACCGATGGAGAATAGTTTGTGAAAATGTGTAGATCGTATTGACGATGAAATCACTCATGTGATAACAACATCTTTGCAACAAGACGGGTAGATTAGCATGTCGTAGTCTATGGATACTGCACGTGTCTCGCATGGACGTAGAACCCAGGTTCGATTCCCCAATCCTTCTCCAAAAGAGTCTTTACAAATCCTTCTAGTGGTATTTCAAGTCAATAAGTCGGTGGCGCGACACACTTCTAGAGTCAGAAACCTGCAGTTGTCTTCAGTGTGGATACCAGCATTAAACTGTGTAGCGTTGAGAGTTCACGGACCTACAGAGTGCAAGACTGCACACTCTCAAGATCACTGGCTCCACCTCGCCACTCTCACGCAACAAAGACTGCAACAGTCATAAATCTGTATCACCAATTTATCGCTTCTCTGTCTTCTTCCTCCCAGTGTTCCGAGGTATACACCTTGCACGGTGCACCAAGTGCAACCCAACTGTCATCACTTGCAATAAAAAAATGCAATACAGATCTCTGTCTTTGACTTTACTATTAAAACAACTCTGATGGCACTCTTGGAACCGTAAATAACTGATATCTAGACTGCGAGATAACCACACCCTGCACTTAGTGATCAATAACCACATCCCTCACTTAGTGATCAATAACCAAATCCCTCACTTAGTGATCAATAACCACACCCCTCACTTAGTGATCAATAACCACACCCCTCACTTAGTGATCAATAACCACACCCCTCACTTAGTGATCAATAACCACACCCCTCACTTAGTGATCAATAACCACACCCTACACTTAGTGATCAATAACCACACCCCTAACTTAGTGATCAATAACCACATCCCTCACTTAGTGATCAATAACCACACCCCTCACTTAGTGATCAATAACCACATCCTACACTTAGTGATCAATAACAACATCCCTCACTTAGTGATCAATAACCACATCCTACACTTAGTGATCAATAACCACATCCCTCACTTAGTGATCAATAACCACACCCCTCACTTAGTGATCAATAACCACACCCCTCACTTAGTGATCAATAACCACACCCCTCACTAAGTGATCAATAACCACACCCCTCACTTAGTGATCAATAACCACACCCCTCACTTAGTGATCAATAACCACACCCCTCACTTAGTGATCAATAACCACACCCCTCACTTAGTGATCAATAACCACACCCCTCACTAAGTGATCAATAACCACACCCCTCACTTAGTGATCAATAACCACATCCCTCACTTAGTGATCAATAACCACATCCTACACTTAGTGATCAATAACCACACCCCTCACTTAGTGATCAATAACCACACCCTACACTTAGTGATCAATAACCACACCCCTCACTAAGTGATCAATAACCACACCCCTCACTTAGTGATCAATAACCACACCCCTCACTTAGTGATCAATAACCACACCCCTCACTTAGTGATCAATAACCACATCCCTCACTTAGTGATCAATAACCACACCCCTCACTTAGTGATCAATAACCACATCCTACACTTAGTGATCAATAACCACATCCCTCACTTAGTGATCAATAACCACACCCCTCACTTAGTGATCAATAACCACATCCCTCACTTAGTGATCAATAACCACATCCTACACTTAGTGATCAATAACCACATCCCTCACTTAGTGATCAATAACCACACCCCTCACTTAGTGATCAATAACCACATCCTTCACTTAGTGATCAATAACAACATCCCTCACTTAGTGATCAATAACCACATCCTACACTTAGTGATCAATAACCACATCCCTCACTTAGTGATCAATAACCACACCCCTCACTTAGTGATCAATAACCACACCCCTCACTTAGTGATCAATAACCACATCCCTCACTTAGTGATCAATAACCACACCCCTCACTTAGTGATCAATAACCACATTACTCACTTAGTGATCAATAACCACACCCTACACTTAGTGATCAATAACCACATCCTACACTTAGTGATCAATAACCACATCCCTCACTTAGTGATCAATAACCACACCCCTCACTTAGTGATCAATAACCACACCCCTCACTTAGTGATCAATAACCACATTACTCACTTAGTGATCAATAACCACACCCCTCACTTAGTGATCAATAACCACACCCCTCACTTAGTGATCAATAACCACATTACTCACTTAGTGATCAATAACCACACCCTACACTTAGTGATCAATAACCACACCCCTCACTTAGTGATCAATGACCACATTACTCACTTAGTGATCAATAACCACACCCTACACTTAGTGATCAATAACCACACCCCTCACTTAGTGATCAATGACCACATTACTCACTTAGTGATCAATAACCACACCCTACACTTAGTGATCAATAACCACACCCCTCACTTAGTGATCAATAACCACACCCCTCACTTAGTGATCAATAACCACATTACTCACTTAGTGATCAATAACCACATCCCTCACTTAGTGATCAATAACCACACCCCTCACTTAGTGATCAATAACCACATTACTCACTTAGTGATCAATAACCACACCCTACACTTAGTGATCAATAACCACATTACTCACTTAGTGATCAATAACCACATCCCTCACTTAGTGATCAATAACCACACCCCTCACTTAGTGATCAATAACCACACCCCTCACTTAGTGATCAATGACCACATTACTCACTTAGTGATCAATAACCACACCCTACACTTAGTGATCAATAACCACACCCCTCACTTAGTGATCAATGACCACATTACTCACTTAGTGATCAATAACCACACCCTACACTTAGTGATCAATAACCACACCCCTCACTTAGTGATCAATAACCACATCCTACACTTAGTGATCAATAACCACACCCCTCACTTAGTGATCAATAACCACACCCCTCACTTAGTGATCAATAACCACACCCCTCACTTAGTGATCAATAACCACATTACTCACTTAGTGATCAATAACCACATCCCTCACTTAGTGATCAATAACCACACCCCTCACTTAGTGATCAATAACCACATCCTACACTTAGTGATCAATAACCACATCCTACACTTAGTGATCAATAACCACATCCCTCACTTAGTGATCAATAACCACACCCCTCACTTAGTGATCAATAACCACATCCTACACTTAGTGATCAATAACCACACCCCTCACTAAGTGATCAATAACCACACCCCTCACTTAGTGATCAATAACCACACCCCTCACTTAGTGATCAATAACCACACCCCTCACTTAGTGATCAATAACCACACCCCAAACTTAGTGATCAATAACCACATCCCTCACTTAGTGATCAATAACCACACCCCTCACTTAGTGATCAATAACCACATCCCTCACTTAGCGATCAATAACCACACCCCTCACTTAGTGATCAATAACCACATTCCTACACTTAGTGATCAATAACAACATCCCTCACTTAGTGATCAATAACCACATCCTACACTTAGTGATCAATAACCATATCCCTCACTTAGTGATCAATAACCACATTCCTACACTTAGTGATCAATAACAACATCCCTCACTTAGTGATCAATAACCACATCCTACACTTAGTGATCAATAACCACACCCCTCACATAGTGATCAATAACCACACCCTACACTTAGTGATCAATAACCACATCCCTCACTTAGTGATCAATAACCACACCCCTCACTTAGTGATCAATAACCACACCCCTCACTTAGTGATCAATAACCACACCCTACACTTAGTGATCAATAACCATATCCCTCACTTAGTGATCAATAACCACACCCCTCACTTAGTGATCAATAACCACATCCTACACTTAGTGATCAATAACCACATCCCTCACTTAGTGATCAATAACCACACCCCTCAGTTAGTGATCAATAAACACATCCTACACTTAGTGATCAATAACCACATCCCTCACTTAGTGATCAATAACCACACCCCTCACTTAGTGATCAATAACCACATCCTACACTTAGTGATCAATAACCACATCCCTCACTTAGTGATCAATAACCACATCCCTCACTTAGTGATCAATAACCACATTACTCACTTAGTGATCAATAACCACATCCTACACTTAGTGATCAATAACCACACCCCTCACTTAGTGATCAATAACCACATCCTACACTTAGTGATCAATAACCACATCCCTCACTTAGTGATCAATAACCACACCCCTCACTTAGTGATCAATAACCACACCCTACACTTAGTGATCAATAACCACATCCCTCACTTAGTGATCAATAACCACACCCCTCACTTAGTGATCAATAACCACATCCTACACTTAGTGATCAATAACCACATCCCTCACTTAGTGATCAATAACCACACCCTACACTTAGTGATCAATAACCACATCCTACACTTAGTGATCAATAACCACATCCTACACTTAATGATCAATAACCACATCCTACACTTAGTGATCAATAACCACATCCTACACTTAGTGATCAATAACCACATCCTACACTTAGTGATCAATAACCACATCCCTCACTTAGTGATCAATAACCACATCCTACACTTAGTGATCAATAACCACATCCTACACTTAGTGATCAATAACCACACCCCTCACTTAGTGATCAATAACCACATCCTACACTTAGTGATCAATAACCACACCCTACACTTAGTGATCAATAACCACATCCTACACTTAGTGATCAATAACCACATCCCTCACTTAGTGATCAATAACCACACCCCTCACTTAGTGATCAATAACCACATCCCTCACTTAGTGATCAATAACCACACCCTACACTTAGTGATCAATAACCACATCCCTCACTTAGTGATCAATAACCACACCCCTCACTTAGTGATCAATAACCACATCCCTCACTTAGTGATCAATAACCACACCCTACACTTAGTGATCAATAACCACATCCCTCACTTAGTGATCAATAACCACACCCCTCACTTAGTGATCAATAACCACATCCCTCACTTAGTGATCAATAACCACACCCTACACTTAGTGATCAATAACCACATCCCTCACTTAGTGATCAATAACCACATCCCTCACTTAGTGATCAATAACCACATCCCTCACTTAGTGATCAATAACCACACCCCTCACTTAGTGATCAATAACCACATCCCTCACTTAGTGATCAATAACCACACCCCTCACTTAGTGATCAATAACCACACCCTACACTTAGTGATCAATAACCACATCCCTCACTTAGTGATCAATAACCACATCCCTCACTTAGTGATCAATAACCACACCCTACACTTAGTGATCAATAACCACACCCCTCACTTAGTGATCAATAA
Organism: Procambarus clarkii; assembly: GCF_040958095.1. Taxonomy (NCBI): domain Eukaryota; kingdom Metazoa; phylum Arthropoda; class Malacostraca; order Decapoda; family Cambaridae; genus Procambarus; species Procambarus clarkii. Next base: position 2,031,305 of record NC_091201.1, read on the forward strand.
CCACATCCCTCACTTAGTGATCAATAACCACATCCTACACTTAGTGATCAATAACCACATCCCTCACTTAGTGATCAATAACCACATTACTCACTTAGTGATCAATAACCACATTACTCACTTAGTGATCAATAACCACACCCTACACTTAGTGATCAATAACCACACCCCTCACTTAGTGATCAATAACCACACCCCTCACTTAGTGATCAATAACCACATCCCTCACTTAGTGATCAATAACCACATCCCTCACTTAGTGATCAATAACCACACCCCTCACTTAGTGATCAATAACCACATCCCTCACTTAGTGATCAATAACCACATCCCTCACTTAGTGATCAATAACCACATCCTACACTTAGTGATCAATAACCACACCGTACACTTAGTGATCAATAACCACACCCCTCACTTAGTGATCAATAACCACATCCCTCACTTAGTGATCAATAACCACATCCCTTTCAAGGATCACAAGACACAGTTGTACAGTTGAGAGGCGGGACCAAAGAGCCAGAGCTCAACCCCCGCAAGCACAATTAGGTGAGTACAGTTAGGTGAGTACACAGTTGCTTGCCAATATAGGTGACATAATTTTAACTTAAAACTGCATTGTTTAGGTGACGCATGTGTCGTTAAGCATAGACAGAATCAGGAGCTTCGTATAGGAGAGGCAGTCCTGAGTCTCTATAAATTGTCTATAGAGCTGGAGGTGCTTGGCTCGTTAGCTCTATGAACTGTAGAGCGACGCATCACATCAGCAACCACAGAGGAGGAACGCAAGAAGAACATAATCATTGGTGGAGAAGTGTTGCGAGATTAGGACCCCCGGGCGGACCTCCATACTTGTCAACACCAGCAACACAACATATAGCAACATAAGAGACACACTTGAGGCCATGAAACACACTTGAGGCCATGAAACACACTTGAGGCCATGAAACACACTTGAGGCCATGAAACACACTTGAGGCCATGAAACACACTTGAGGCCATGAAACATCCTAGTGGCCATGAAACACACTTGAGACCATGAAAAACACTTGAGGCCATGATGACCAGACCACACACTAGAAATTGAAGAGACGACGACGTTTCGGTTCGACGTTTCACAATCGACTTGAGAATGGTCCAGGACGGACCGAAACGTCGTCGTCTCTTCAATTTCTAGTGTGTGGTCTGGTCATCATACTTCAGCCACGTTATTGTGACTCATCGCCTGCACTTGAGGCCATGAAACACACTTGAGGCCATGAAACACACTTGAGGCCATGAAACACACTTGAGGCCATGAAACACACTTGAGGGCACGAAACACACTTGAGGGCACGAAACACACTTGAGGCCATGAAACACACTTGAGGCCATGAAACACACTTGAGGCCATGAAACACACTTGAGGCCATGAAACACACTTGAGGCCATGAAACACACTTGAGGCCATGAAACACACTTGAGGCCATGAAACACACTTGAGGCCATGAAACACACTAGAGGCCATGGAACACACTTGAGGCCATGGAACACACTAGAGGCCATGAAACACACTAGAGGCCATGAAACACACTTGAGGCCATGAAACACACTTGAGGCCATGAAACACACTTGAGGCCATGAAACACACTTGAGGCATGAAACACACTTGAGGCCATGAAACACACTTGAGGCATGAAACACACTTGAGGCCATGAAACACACTTGAGGCCATGAAACACACTTGAGGCCATGAAACACACTTGAGGCCATGAAACACACTTGAGGCATGAAACACACTTGAGGCCATGAAACACACTTGAGGCATGAAACACACTTGAGGCCATGAAACACACTTGAGGCCATGAAACACACTTGAGGCATGAAACACACTTGAGGCATGAAACACACTTGAGGCCATGAAACACACTAGAGGCCATGAAACACACTTGAGGCATGAAACACACTTGAGGCATGAAACACACTTGAGGCCATGAAACACACTAGAGGCCATGAAACACACTTGAGGCCATGAAACACACTTGAGGCATGAAACACACTTGAGGCCATGAAACACACTTGAGGCATGAAACACACTTGAGGCCATGAAACACACTTGAGGCCATGAAACACACTTGAGGCATGAAACACACTTGAGGCATGAAACACACTTGAGGCCATGAAACACACTAGAGGCCATGAAACACACTAGAGGCCATGGAACACACTTGAGGCCATGAAACACACTAGAGGCCATGGAACACACTAGAGGCCATGGAACACACTTGAGGCCATGAAACACACTAGAGGCCATGAAACACACTAGAGGCCATGGAACACACTTGAGGCCATGAAACACACTAGAGGCCATGAAACACACTTGAGGCCATGAAACACACTTGAGGCCATGAAACACACTAGAGGCCATGGAACACACTTCAGTAAGTTCCGTGTGAACCTGAACATATATAACTGGCATGGAGCTACAGAGAGCAGGTCACAATAACGGGGGTTGGAGACAAACAAGCCAACCACCCTCATGACATGTGTGTGATGACAGTCGTAATGACCCTTATGAGGTCCCTCCTGGACCCTCATAAGGGTCCACGACGGACCTCATAAAGGTTGCTAACGGATTTGGACACACTCCAGAAGTGGCCTGAAAAATGGCTGCTAGAATTTAACCCAGCCAAATGCAAAGTTATGAGCAATGGAAGAGGAGACCAGTGCAGAAGTATAGGATAAACATAAGAACAAAGGTAACTGCAAAAGGCCAATTGGCCCATACAAGGCAGCTCCTATCTATAACCACCCAATCCCACTCATATACATGTCCAACCCACGCTTGAAACAATCCACATCTATCACGTTACCGGAATAGTTTGTCCTACAAATCAACAAACCTCCTAGCAAGCCAGTATTTACCCAGGTCTTTCCTAACTCTAAACCTACCCAATGTATATATTCCCATTTTCGTGCTCTATTTTGTGTTGACATGGTTAATACGTTATTAATATCCCATTTGGTTTAGCCATTCAAATATTTGTATAAGTCGGTCATGGCAGCTTTCTGTTAAATGTAAATTAAGGTTTCTAATATCTTTTTTAAATGTGAGATTCTAATTCTAATTCTAATTTCTGGGGTTAACTTTGTCGGATTAACTCTGGATGCGTTCACATGCTGTTGTTGTTTGAGATTTAGCTACTCAGAACGAGGTGGCCATGTAGCACGGGCTATGGCGAGCCCGTAATGCGTTCACATGAAGTGATGTCCTTCTGTGCTACGGAGGCCAAACCTGAGGTGGATAGTCTATGCGCATAGTCTAGCCAGAACATAGTCTAGCCAGAACATAGTCTAACAAGAACATAGTCTAGCCAGAACATAGTCTAGCAAGAACATAGTCTAACAAGAACATAGTCTAGCCAGAACATAGTCTAACAAGAACATAGTCTAGCAAGAACATAGTCTAGCCAGAACATAGTCTAGCAAGACTATCTACAAGAACATAGTCTAGCCAACATAGTAACATAGTCTAGCAAGAACATAGTCTAGCAAGAACATAGTCTAACAAGAACATAGTCTAGCAGAACATAGTCTAACAAGAACATAGTCTAGCCAGAACATAGTCTAACAAGAACATAGTCTAGCAAGAACATAGTCTAGCAAGAACATAGTCTAGCAACAACATAGTCTAACAAGAACATAGTCTAGCAAGAACATAGTCTAGCAAGAACATAGTCTAGCCAGAACATAGTCTAGCAAGAACATAGTTCTAGCAAGAACATAGTCTAACAAGAACATAGTCTAAGCCAGAAACATAGTCTAGCCAGAACATAGTCTAGCAAGAACATAGTCTAGCAGAACATCGTCAGCAGACATAGTCTAGCAAGAACATAGTCTAAGCAAGAACATAGGTCTAGCAAGAACATAGTCTAGCCAAGAACATAGTCTAGCCAGAACATAGTCTAGCCAGAACATAGTCTAGCAAGAACATAGTCTAGCAAGAACATAGTCTAGCAAGAACATAGTCTAACAAGAACATAGTCTAGCAAGAACATAGTCTAGCAAGAACATAGTCTAGCCAGAACATAGTCTAGCAAGAACATAGTCTAGCAAGAACATAGTCTAACAAGAACATAGTCTAGCCAGAACATAGTCTAGCCAGAACATAGTCTAGCCAGAACATAGTCTAGCCAGAACATAGTCTAACAAGAACATAGTCTAACAAGAACATAGTCTAGCCAGAACATAGTCTAGCCAGAACATAGTCTAGCAAGAACATAGTCTAACAAGAACATAGTCTAACAAGAACATAGTCTAGCAAGAACATAGTCTAGCAAGAACATAGTCTAGCAAGAACATAGTCTAACAAGAACATAGTCTAACAAGAACATAGTCTAGCCAGAACATAGTCTAACAAGAACATAGTCTAACAAGAACATAGTCTAGCAAGAACATAGTCTAGCAAGAACATTGTCTAACATGAACATAGTCTAGCAAGAACATAGTCTAGCAAGAACATAGTCTAGCAAGAACATAGTCTAGCAAGAACATAGTCTAGCCAGAACATAGTCTAGCAAGAACATAGTCTAGCAAGAACATAGTCTAACAAGAACATAGTCTAACAAGAACATAGTCTAGCAAGAACATAGTCTAGCAAGAACATAGTCTAGCAAGAACATAGTCTAGCAAGAACATAGTCTAGCAAGAACATAGTCTAGCCAGAACATAGTCTAGCCAGAACATAGTCTAGCAAGAACATAGTCTAGCCAGAACATAGTCTAGCCAGAACATAGCCTAGCCAGAACATAGTCTAGCCAGAACATAGTCTAGCCAGAACATAGTCTAGCCAGAACATAGTCTAGCAAGAACATAGTCTAGCCAGAACATAGCCTAGCCAGAACATAGTCTAGCCAGAACATAGCCTAGCCAGAACATAGTCTAGCCAGAACATAGTCTAGCAAGAACATAGTCTAGCAAGAACATAGTCTAACAAGAACATAGTCTAGACAGAACATAGTCTAGCCAGAACATAGTCTAGCCAGAACATAGTCTAGCAAGAACATAGTCTAGCAAGAACATAGTCTAGCCAGAACATAGTCTAGCCAGAACATAGCCTAGCCAGAACATAGTCTAGCCAGAACATAGTCTAGCCAGAACATAGTCTAACAAGAACATAGTCTAGACAGAACATAGTCTAGCCAGAACATAGTCTAGCCAGAACATAGTCTAGCCAGAACATAGCCTAGCCAGAACATAGTCTAGCCAGAACATAGTCTAGCAAGAACATAGTCTAGCCAGAACATAGTCTAGCAAGAACATAGTCTAGCCAGAACATAGCCTAGCCAGAACATAGTCTAGCCAGAACATAGCCTAGCCAGAACATAGTCTAGCCAGAACATAGTCTAGCCAGAACATAGTCTAACAAGAACATAGTCTAGCCAGAACATAGCCTAGCCAGAACATAGTCTAGCCAGAACATAGCCTAGCCAGAACATAGTCTAGCCAGAACATAGTCTAGCAAGAACATAGTCTAGCCAGAACATAGCCTAGCCAGAACATAGTCTAGCCAGAACATAGTCTAGCCAGAACATAGTCTAGCCAGAACATAGCCTAGCCAGAACATAGTCTAGCCAGAACATAGCCTAGCCAGAACATAGTCTAGCCAGAACATAGTCTAGCCAGAACATAGTCTAGCCAGAACATAGTCTAGCCAGAACATAGTCTAACAAGAACATAGTCTAGCCAGAACATAGTCTAGCAAGAACATAGTCTAACAAGAACATAGTCTAACAAGAACATAGTCTAACAAGAACATAGTCTAGCCAGAACATAGTCTAACAAGAACATAGTCTAACAAGAACATAGTCTAACAAGAACATAGTCTAACAAGAACATAGTCTAACAAGAACATAGTCTAACAAGAACATAGTCTAGCAAGAACATAGTCTAACAAGAACATAGTCTAGCCAGAACATAGTCTAGCCAGAACATAGTCTAGCAAGAACATAGTCTAACAAGAACATAGTCTAGCAAGAACATAGTCTAGCAAGAACATAGTCTAGCCAGAACATAGTCTAGCAAGAACATAGTCTAGCAAGAACATAGTCTAACAAGAACATAGTCTAGCAAGAACATAGTCTAACAAGAACATAGTCTAGCCAGAACATAGTCTAGCCAGAACATAGTCTAGCAAGAACATAGTCTAACAAGAACATAGTCTAGCAAGAACATAGTCTAGCAAGAACATAGTCTAGCAAGAACATAGTCTAACAAGAACATAGTCTAGCAAGAACATAGTCTAGCCAGAACATAGTCTAGCAAGAACATAGTCTAACAAGAACATAGTCTAGCCAGAACATAGTCTAGCCAGAACATAGTCTAGCAAGAACATAGTCTAACAAGAACATAGTCTAGCAAGAACATAGTCTAACAAGAACATAGTCTAACAAGAACATAGTCTAACAAGAACATAGTCTAGCCAGAACATAGTCTAGCAAGAACATAGTCTAGCCAGAACATAGTCTAGCCAGAACATAGTCTAGCCAGAACATAGTCTAACAAGAACATAGTCTAACAAGAACATAGTCTAGCAAGAACATAGTCTAACAAGAACATAGTCTAACAAGAACATAGTCTAACAAGAACATAGTCTAACAAGAACATAGTCTAGCAAGAACATAGTCTAGCAAGAACATAGTCTAGCCAGAACATAGTCTAACAAGAACATAGTCTAGCAAGAACATAGTCTAGCAAGAACATAGTCTAGCAAGAACATAGTCTAGCAAGAACATAGTCTAGCAAGAACAAGATAATAAAGAATTTAGAATAAAGAATAAAGAATAATTGCTAACTCTCCTTGAAGTATACTCTCCTTGAAGTATACTCTCCTTGAAGTATACTCTCCTTGAAGTATACTCTCCTTGAAGTATACTCTCCTTGAAGTATACTCTCCTTGAACTATACTCTCCTTGAAGTATACTCTCCTTGAAGTATACTTGAGTCACCTATGTGCCGTGATAAGAGGGAGGGAGTTGTCAGGGGAAAGCACCAAGCCATTACGACTATATAACACTGGGAAGGGGTCAGGATAAGTGGGATGGGACGGAGGGAAGGAATGGTGCCCAACCACTTGTGGACGGTCGGGGATTGAACGCCGACCTGCATGAAGCGAGACCGTCGCTCTACCGTCCATTTACTCATTCATTCACTTGGTTTTCATCCATACTAATGATGAGTTTTTCGTATTCAGTTTTCGCAAATTCATCACTCTACATCTGCTATATGGGACTCATCACTACACACCTGCCATCTGGGGACCAATCATTCTACACCTGCCATCTGGGGGTTCATCACTACACACCTGCCATCTGGGGACTCATCACTACACACCTGCCATCTGGGGACTCATCACTACACACCTGCCATCTGAGGACTCATCACTACACACCTGCCATCTGGGGACTCATCACTCATCGAGTCTTCCACATGTGGTGGAAGACACACACACACACACACTTGCGTGTGTGTGTGTGTGGTGTGTGTGTGTGTGTGTGTGTGTGTGTGTGTGTGTGTGTGTGTGTGTGTGTGTGTGTGTGTGTGTGTGTGTGTGTGTGTGTGTGTGAAAAAATCACTTGATTGATTGACAGTTGAGAGGCGGGACCAAAGAACCAGAGCTCAACCCCCGCAAGCACAACTAGGTGAGCACCACTAAGTCTATTTCACGCCTCTGTAAGCCTTCCTCCACCGCCCTCGGGAAGGGTATGGGGTGCATAATAAAGAAGAATCCAAAAGCCTATATAAATATGAATAAAGTTCCCTTTTGGATTTAATTCCTTTACACAGCCTGGTACAGGAGTAGATGACTCCTGTTCTTACGGGTTATTCATGCCCGTGCCACCTCTTGGTGGCCCAGTCTTCACCAATCAATCAATCAACTGTCAGGTGGCTCCTCATCACCTTGCTACAGCATACACAAGTCCTGCTCTAATATTGTCCATTACAACACGATTCGCTAATCTCTCGACATCCGGATCCCCAATTACTGTTGTGTGAACGACAAACTCAGCCACGCTTGTTATAATGAGGTGGTTGGTGTGTGTGTCGCTTGTCACGGCTGTTTCGTCTCCCCGCGGCCCGTCCTCGTCAACACAGAACAACTGCTAGTTAACCCGCCCGCCCAACTGTTTATGAATGGCAGCAACGATACTCACGCCTCGCAAATCATCAGGTTCATACTTTTCTTTAACAATCTTTCGTTATTTTTATGTCCTAATGGCCAACCTGTCCTCAGGTCAGGCTCGTTAGAGTGGCCCCGCCCCCCCTCTCTCCCCCCCCAAATGATCTCTGGGAGATCATTTACATATATCAGAAACAGTATAGGTCCAAGGACTGACCCCTGCGGGACTCCACTCGTAACGTCTCGCCAATCTGAAACCTCACCCCTCAGTGACTCGTTGTCTCCTGTTGCTTAGGTACTCCTGTATCCAATGGAGTACCTTCCCTTTCACTCCTGCCTGCATCTCCAGTTTTTTCACTAGCCTCTTGTGTGGCACTGTATCAAAGGCTTTCTGGCAATCCAAAAATATGCAGTCTGCCCACCCTTCCCTTTCTTGCCTGATTTTTGTTGCCTGGTCGTAGAATTCAAGTAACCCTGTGAGGCAGGACCTGCCATTCCTGAACCCATGTTGATGCTGTGTTACAAAGTTCTTTCGTTCCAGATGTTCCACTAGCTTTCTTCGCACAATCTTCTCCATCAGTTTGCATGGTATATAGGTTAGGGACACAGGCCTGTAGTTCAGTGCCTCCTGTCTATCCCCTTTCTTGTATATCGGGACTACGTTAGCTGCTTTCCAAATTTCTGGCAGTTCCCCTGTTGCCAGTGATTTGTTGTACACTATGGAGAGTGGTAGGCACAGTTCTTCTGCTCCTTCCTTTAGTATCCAAGGGGAGATTCCATCTGGACCTATAGCCTTTGTCACATCCAACTCTAGTAAACACTTCCTTACTTCCCCGCTGGTAATCTCAAACTCTTCTAGTGGTTCCTGGTTAGTTATTCTCTCTCTTATCTCTGGAATATCTCATTGCTCTAAGGTGAAGACCTCTTGGAATTTCTTATTCAGTTCCTCACACACTTCCTTGTCGTTTGTAGTGAATCCTTCTGCCCCTATCCTTAATTTCATAACCTGTTCCTTTACTGTTGTTTTTCTCCTGATGTGGCTATGCAACAATTTAGGCTGAGTCTTTGCCTTGCTTGCGAAGTCATTTTCGTATTGTCTTTCTGCCTCTCGTCTCATCCTGACATATTCATTCCTGGCATTCTGGTATCTTTCTCTGCTCTCCAGTGTCCTGTTATTCCTATAGTTTCTCCATGCCCTTTTACTTTGCTGCTTAGCTAGTCCACATCTCTGATTAAACCATGGGTTTCTCATCTTCATTTCTCTGTTTTCCTTTTGGACTGGGACAAATTTGTTTGCTGCGTCCTTGCACTTCTGCGTGATGTAATCCATCATATCTTGGGCCGTCTTTCCCCTGAGCTCTGTTTCCCATGCTATATCTGTTAGGAATTTTCTTATCTCCTCATAGTTTCCCTTTCGGTATGCCAGCCTTTTGTTTTCAGTATCCCTCCTCGAGTTCAATAACCCTTCTTCAATCAGGTACTCAAACACCAGTACACTGTGGTCGCTCATTCCTACTGGAGTCTCAAAACCGATTTCTCTTATGTCGGAGTCGTTCAGGGTGAAGACCAGGTCGAGTCTCGCTGGTTCATTGTTTCCTGTCATCCTTGTGGGTTCCCCGACATGTTGGGTTAAAAAGTTTCTAGTCACCACCTCCAATGTGTGTACTCACATATTTGTCCTTGCGGGGGTTGAGCTTTGGCTCTTTGGTCCCACCTCTCAACTGTCAATCAACTGGTGTACAGATTCCTGAGCCTACTGGGCTCTATCATATCTACATTTAAAACTGTGTATGGAGTCAGCCTCCACTACATCACTGCCTAGTGCATTCCATCCGTTAACTACTCTGACACTGAAAAAGTTCCTTCTAACGTCTCTGTGGCTCATGTGGGTACTCAGTTTCCACTTGTGTCCCCTTGTTCGCGTCCCACCAGTGTTGAATAGTTTATCCTTGTTTACCCGGTCGATTCCTCTGAGGATTTTGTAGGCTGTGATCATGTCTCCCCTTACTCTTCTGTCTTCCAGTGTCGTAAGGTGCATTTCCCGCAGCCTTTCCTCGTAACTCATGCCTCTTAGTTCTGGGACTAGTCTAGTGGCATACCTTTGGACTTTTTCCAGCTTCGTCTTGTGCTTGACAAGGTACGGGCTCCATGCTGGGGCCGCATACTCCAGGATTGGTCTTACATATGTGGTGTACAAGATTCTGAATGATTCCTTACACAGGTTCCTGAACGCTGTTCTGATGTTAGCCAGCCTCGCATATGCCGCAGACGTTATTCTTTTTATGTGGGCTTCAGGAGACAGGTTTGGTGTGATATCAACTCCTAGATCTTTCTCTGTTCGTTTCATTAAGTACTTCATCTCCTATTCTGTATCCTGTGTTTGGCCTCCTATTTCCACCACCTAGTTTCATTACTTTGCATTTACTCGGGTTGAACTTTAGAAGCCATTTGTTGGACCATTCACTCAGTCTGTCTAGGTCATCTTGTAGCCTCCTACTATCGTCCTCAGTTTCAATCCTCCTCATAATTTTTGCATCATCGGCAAACATTGAGAGAAACGATTCTATACCCTCTGGAAGATCATTTACATATATCAGATGTATATGTGTGTATATATGTGTGTATGTATGTATGTATGTGTGTGTGTGTGTGTGTGTGTGTGTGTGTGTGTGTGTGTGTACTCACCTAATTGTACTCACCTAATTGTGCTTGCGGGGGTTGAGCTTTGGCTCTTTGGTCCCGCCTCTCAACTGTCAATCAACTGGTGTACAGATTCCTGAGCCTACTGGGCTCTATCATATCTACATTTGAAACTGTGTATGGAGTCAGCCTCCACCACATTACTGCCTAATGCATTCCATCCGTTAACTACTCTGACACTGAAAAAATTCTTTCTAACGTCTCTATGGCTCATCTGGGTACTCAGTTTCCACCTGTGTCCCCTTGTTCGTGTCCCACCCGTGCTGAAGAGTTTGTCTTTGTCCACCCTGTCAATTCCCCTGAGAATTTTGTAGGTGGTTATCATGTCTTCCCTTATTCTTCTGTTTTCCAGGGATGTGAGGTTCAGCTCCTTTAGCCTTTCCTCGTAGCTCAATCCTCTCAGTTCCGGAACGAGCCTGGTGGCATACCGCTGAATCTTCTCTAACTTTGTCTTGTGTTTAACTAGGTATGGACTCCAGGCTGGAGCTGCATACTCCAGGATTGGTCTTACATAAGTGGTATACAGGGTTCTGAAAGATTCCTTACGCAAGTTTCTAAAGGCAGTTCTTATGTTGGCCAGTCTAGCATATGCCGCTGATGATATTCTTTTGATGTGGGCCTCTGGGGACAGGTTCGGTGTAATATCAACCCCCAGATCTTTCTCTCTATTTGACTCTTGCAGGATTTCACCTCCCAGATGATACCTTGTGTTCAGCCTCCTGCTCCCTTCGCCTAATTTCATCACCTTACACTTTCCTGAGTTGAACTTTAGCAGCCATTTTCTAGACCATTCCTTCAGTTTGTCCAGGTCATCCTGTAGTCTCTGTCTATCTTCATCCGTCTTGATTCTTCTCATAATTTTTGCATCATCAGCAAACATTGAGAGGAATGAGTCTATACCCTCTGGAAGATCGTTTACATATATTAGAAACAGGATGAGTCCAAGTACTGAGCCCTGTGGGACTCCGCTGGTGACATCTCGCCACTCTGATGTCTCCCCCCTCACCGTTACTCGCTGTTTCCTGTTGCTTAAGTACTCCCTTATCCACTGGAGCACCTTCCCTTTTACTCCTGCCTGTTGCTCCAACTTTTTTAACAGCCTTTTATGTGTGTGTGTGTGTGTACTTACCTAGTTGTGCTTGCAGGGGTTGAGCTCTGGCTCTTTGGTCCCGCCTCTCAACTGTCAATAAACTAATGTACAGGTTCCTGAGCCTATTGGGCTCTATCATATCTACACTTGAAACTGTGTATGGAGTCAGCCTCCACCACATCACTGCCTAATGCATTCCATTTGTCTACTACTCTGACACTGAAAAAATCTTTATAACGTCCCTGTGGCTCATTTGGGCACTCAATTTCCACCTGTGTCCCCTAGTGCGTGTGCCCCTTGTGTTAAAAAGTCTGTCTTTATCTACCCTGTCGATTCCTCTGAGATTCTTGTAAGTGGTGATCATGTCCCCCCTAACTCTTCTGTCTCCCAGTGACGTGAGGTTTAATTCCCGTAGTCTCTCCTCGTAGCTCATACCTCTCAGCTCGGGTACTAGTCTGGAGGCAAACCTTTGAACCTTTTCCAGTTTAGTCTTATGCTTGACTAGATATGGACTCCATGCTGGAGCCGCATACTCCAGGATTGGTCTGACATATGTGGTATACAAAGTTCTGAAAGATTCCTTACACAAGTTTCTTAAGGCCGTTCTTATGTTAGCCAACTTGGCATATGCCGCTGATGTTATCCTCTTGATATGAGCTTCAGGGGACAGATCTGGCGTGATATCAACCCCCAGGTCTTTCTCTCTCTCAGACTCTTGAAGGATTTCATCTCCCAAATGATACATTGTATCTGGCCTCCTGCTCCCTACACCTATCTTCATTACATTGCATTTGCTTGGGTTAAACTCTAACAACCATTTGTTCGACCATTCCTGCAGCTTGTCCAGGTCTTCTTGAAGCCTCAAGCTGTCCTCCTCTGTCTTGATCCTTCTCATAATTTTGGCGTCTTCAGCAAACATTGAGAGGAATGAGTCTATATCCTCTGGGAGATCATTTACGTATATCAGAAACAGGATAGGTCCGAGTACAGAGCCCTGTGGGACTCCACTGGTGACTTCACGCCAATCTGAGATCTCCCCTCTCACTGTAACTCTCTGCTTCCTATCGCTTAGGTACTCCCTTATCCACTGGAGCGCCCTACCAGTTACTCCTGCCTGTTTCTCCAGCTTATGTACCAGCCTTTTATAAGGTACTGTGTCAAAGGCTTTCCGACAATCCAAAAAAATGCAGTCCGTCCATCCTTCTCTTTCTTGCTTAGTCACCTGATCGTAGAATTCTATTAAGCCTGTAAGGCAAGATTTACCCTCCCTGAACCCATGTTGATGGGTTGTCACGAAGTCCCTTCTCTCCAGATGTGTTACCAGTTTTTTTCTCACAATCTTCTCCATCACCTTGCATGGTATACAAGTTAAGGACACTGGCCTGTAGTTCAGTGCCTCTTGTCTGTCGCCCTTTTTGTATATTGGTACTACATTAGCAGTCTTCCATATTTCTGGTAGGTCCCCCGTTTCCAGTGACCTATTATACACTATGGAGAGTGACAAGCAAAGTGCCTCTGCACACTCTTTCAGTACCCATGGTGAGATCCCGTCTGGACCAACAGCCTTTCTCACGTCCAGATCCAACAGATGCCTCTTGACCTCATCTTTTGTAATTTCGAACCCTTCCAAGGCCGCCTGGTTTACTGCCACCTCGCCTAGCTCAAGGACTTCATCTCGTTCTATTGTGAAGACCTCCTGGAACCTCTTGTTGAGTTCTTCACACACCTCTTTGTCATTCTCTGTCTACCTGTCCTCACCTGTTCCAAGTTTCACCATCTGTTCCGTCACTGTTGTCTTTCTCCTGATGTGACTGTGTAGTAGCTTTGGTTCGGTCTTGGCTTTATTAGCTATATCATTTTCATACCTTTTCTCAGCTTCTCTTCTCACACTGACATACTCGTTCCTGGTTCTCTGGTATCTCTCTCTACTTTCTGGTGTTCTGTTATTACGGAAGTTCCTCCACGCCCTTTTGTTCAGCTCCTTTGCTTCCATACATGCACTATTAAACCATGAATTCTTCTGTTGCTTCTCATTTTATTCCTTTTGGGCCGGGATAAACCTGTTTACAGCCTCCTGACACTTTTGGGTGACATAGTCCATCATGTCTTGTACGAAGTGTGTGTGTGTGTGTAATTACCTAAGTGTAATTACCTAAGTGTAGTTACAGGATGAGAGCTACGCTCGTGGTGTCCCGTCTTCCCAGCACTCTTTGTCATATAACGCTTTGAAACTACTGACGGTCTTGGCCTCCACCACCTTCTCACTTAACTTGTTCCAACCGTCTACCAAAAATTATTGTGATTTCATTATAGAGTAGTAATAATTCATTGTATCGGGGGGACAGGCAGCCAGCGTATATATACATGTTACGTTTATATCAAAGGCCCCCTCCCCCCCGCCCTAGAGTTGAATTGCTGACCCTCCACAGGATACAACCCCACAAGAAGCTGACTTATAACTCCTGAGAACCTATTTACTGCTGGATGAATATGGGCATTAGGTGACAGGAAACGCGTCCAACCATTTCTGTTCCGGCCAGGATTCGAACCCCAAATTCCCGATTGAGAGTCGAGAACGCAGCCCACTGCACAACCGGGACCCTGACACGACCCGGGACGTGTGTGTGTGTGTGTGTATGTGTGTGTGTGTGTGTGTGTGTGCGCGAGTGCAAGCACCACACTCACATGTGAGTGTGGTGAAGGAGAGCTGTCCCTGCCCAAGTCTACCAACCTTACAGTCAACCACAGCACCATTTCAGCCACCACAACACAGTTGGTGCCAGTCAGTGTGGCTGTGTTTCGCCAACAGCATTAATCACCTTCAGACCTGTCACCGCATCTTGGCCACACACAGGAGACACTGCACCTCCTCCCTCAGTCTTGGCCACACACAGGAGACACTGCACCTCCTCCCTCAGTCTTGGCCACACACAGGAGACACTGCACCTCCTCCCTCAGTCTTGGCCACACACAGGAGACACTGCACCTCCTCCCTCAGTCTTGGCCACACACAGGAGACACTGCACCTCCTCCCTCAGTCTTGGCCACACACAGGAGACACTGCACCTCCTCCCTCAGTCTTGGCCACACACAGGAGACACTGCACCTCCTCCCTCAGTCTTGGCCACACACAGGAGACACTGCACCTCCTCCCCCAGTCTTGGCCACACACAGGAGACACTGCACCTCCTCCCCCAGTCTTGGCCACACACAGGAGACACTGCACCTCCTCCCTCAGTCTTGGCCACACACAGGAGACACTGCACCTCCTCCCCCAGTCTTGGCCACACACAGGAGACACTGCACCTCCCCCAGTCTTGGCCACACACAGGAGACACTGCACCTCCCTCAGTCTTGGCCACACACAGGAGACACTGACTGAGGCACCGTCACCTCCCCTCCCTCACCACACTGAGAGAGGCACCATACCACCAGACACCATACCCGCTACAGTGAGGACACAGTTACCTCCAGTCTTCGACAGGGCGGCGTCGAGGCTCCCAGCGTCGACCCAAAGCTCTTACAAGGCCAACCATTTTATTTAAATTATTGGTCATGAAGAGAGCAATACACGAGGCTCCCACAAACATAACATTGTTTTGTTCCTCTACAGCTTTAAAGTAAGCTGGCTCCCAGCAATGGCTCCAAACCTAAACATAAAACCTTTAGTCTGAACGTTAAAAAATCAAAGAGTTTACCCCCAAGATGTGAATGTGTGGGTATATAAGTAGCTCTGTGATTATTATAGTCCGCGTTGAGCTGGAATTCAGCTCCTGGGCCCCACCTGTGCTGGTAGTCTGCTCTCCGGGGGTCGGAGCTGTGGTCGCATCATCCACCGGGTGGTTGGGTAATTATGGAAAGGAATTATAATTGCTAATTATAAGGAATATTCAATATTTGTTTACACATATATGAAACAGTTGGCTGTGTTGCACCTGCAGCCGCTACTGTGGTGTATGGTGTAGGTGGGATGGTGTACTGTGGTGTATGGTGCAGGTGGGGTGGTGTACTGTGGTGTATGGTGAAGGTGGGATGGTGTACTGTGGTGTATGGTGCAGGTGTGGTGTACTGTGGTGTATGGTGAAGGTGGGGTGGTGTACTGTGGTGTATGGTGTAGGTGGGGTGGTGTACTGTGGTGTATGGTGCAGGTGGGGTGGTGTACTGTGGTGTACTGTGGTGTATGGTGTAGGTGGGATGGTGTACTGTGGTGTATGGTGTAGGTGGGGTGGTGTACTGTGGTGTACTGTGGTGTACTGTGGTGTATGGTGAAGGTGGGGTGGTGTACTGTGGTGTACTGTGGTGTATGGTGTAGGTGGGATGGTGTACTGTGGTGTATGGTGCAGGTGGGATGGTGTACTGTGGTGTATGGTGCAGGTGGGGTGGTGTACTGTGGTGTATGGTGAAGGTGGGGTGGTGTACTGTGGTGTACTGTGGTGTATGGTGTAGGTGGGATGGTGTACTGTGGTGTATGGTGCAGGTGTGGTGTACTGTGGTGTATGGTGCAGGTGGGGTGGTGTACTGTGGTGTATGGTGTAGGTGGGATGGTGTACTGTGGTGTATGGTGCAGGTGTGGTGTACTGTGGTGTATGGTGCAGGTGGGATGGTGTACTGTGGTGTATGGTGCAGGTGGGATGGTGTACTGTGGTGTATGGTGCAGGTGGGGTGGTGTACTGTGGTGTATGGTGCAGGTGGGGTGGTGTATGGTGTAGGTGGGATGGTGTACTGTGGTGTATGGTGAAGGTGGGATGGTGTACTGTGGTGTATGGTGCAGGTGGGGTGGTGTACTGTGGTGTATGGTGAAGGTGGGATGGTGTACTGTGGTGTATGGTGCAGGTGGGATGGTGTACTGTGGTGTATGGTGCAGGTGGGATGGTGTACTGTGGTGTATGGTGCAGGTGGGATGGTGTACTGTGGTGTATGGTGAAGGTGGGATGGTGTACTGTGGTGTATGGTGCAGGTGGGGTGGTGTACTGTGGTGTATGGTGAAGGTGGGGTGGTGTACTGTGGTGTATGGTGAAGGTGGGATGGTGTACTGTGGTGTATGGTGCAGGTGGGGTGGTGTACTGTGGTGTATGGTGCAGGTGGGGTGGTGTACTGTGGTGTATGGTGCAGGTGGGGTGGTGTACTGTGGTGTATGGTGCAGGTGGGATGGTGTACTGTGGTGTATGGTGCAGGTGGGATGGTGTACTGTGGTGTATGGTGCAGGTGGGATGGTGTACTGTGGTGTATGGTGCAGGTGGGATGGTGTACTGTGGTGTATGGTGCAGGTGGGATGGTGTACTGTGGTGTATGGTGCAGGTGGGATGGTGTACTGTGGTGTATGGTGCAGGTGGGATGGTGTACTGTGGTGTATGGTGCAGGTGGGATGGTGTACTGTGGTGTATGGTGCAGGTGGGATGGTGTACTGTGGTGTATGGTGCAGGTGGGATGGTGTACTGTGGTGTATGGTGCAGGTGGGGTGGTGTACTGTGGTGTATGGTGCAGGTGGGATGGTGTACTGTGGTGTATGGTGCAGGTGGGATGGTGTACTGTGGTGTATGGTGCAGGTGGGATGGTGTACTGTGGTGTATGGTGCAGGTGGGATGGTGTACTGTGGTGTATGGTGCAGGTGGGATGGTGTACTGTGGTGTATGGTGTAGGTAGGGAGCTCTACTGTGGTGTATGGTGTGTAGGTAGGGAGCTCTACTGTGGTGTATGGTGTGTAGGTAGGGAGCTCTACTGTGGTGTATGGTGTGTAGGTAGGGAGCTCTATTGTGGTGTATGGTGCAGGTGGGGAGCTCTACTGTGGTGTATGGTGTGTAGGTAGGGAGCTCTACTGTGGTGTATGGTGTGTAGGTAGGGAGCTCTACTGTGGTGCATGGTGTGTAGGTAGGGAGCTCTACTGTGGTGTATGGTGTGTAGGTAGGGAGCTCTATTGTGGTGTATGGTGCAGGTGGGGAGCTCTACTGTGGTGTATGGTGTGTAGGTAGGGAGCTCTACTGTGGTGTATGGTGCAGGTGGGGAGCTCTACTGTGATGTATGGTGCAGGTGGGGAGCTCTACTGTGATGTATGGTGCAGGTGGGGAGCTCTACTGTGATGTATGGTGCAGGTGGGGAGCTCTACTGTGATGTATGGTGCAGGTGGGGAGCTCTACTGTGATGTATGGTGCAGGTGGGGAGCTCTACTGTGATGTATGGTGCAGGTAGAGACCTCTACTGTGGTGTATAGTGCAGGTAGAGACCTCTACTGTGGTGTATAGTGCAGGTAGAGACCTCTACTGTGGTGTATGGTGAAGGTAGAGACCTTTACTGTGGTGTATGGTGAAGGTAGAGACCTCTACTGTGGTGTATGGCACTATAGGTAAGCCTCGTGGCGCTAAAGTCCTTGACAGCAGCCCCGACACTATATGTGTAGTGAGAGAGATGGAGCTCTCCTATCAGTTCCTGCTTAATCCCTCCCCTTTGCGGATTACCATCAATCCCCTTTATCCCCCTTGACCCCCCCTGACCCCCACGGGGCGGGGGGCTTGTATTAGCGCCAACAAGGTCACGTGACACCGGCGATCAATATTGCGGGCCATAGTTCGAGACTCTAGTGAAGACGGAGTCCGCTCCCCTGGTTGGTGTCTTCTGATATTGTGCACCCGGGGTGTAGCTGTGGTGGGGGGCACCCGGGGTGTAGCTGTGGTGGGGTTGCACCCGGGGTGTAGCTGTGGTGGGGTGCACCCGGGGTGTAGCTGTAGTGGGGGCTGCACCCGGGGTGTAGCTGTGGTGGGGGCTGCACCCGGGGTGTAGCTGTAGTGGGGGCTGCACCCGGGGTGTAGCTGTGGTGGGGGCTGCACCCGGGGTGTAGCTCTGGTGGGGGTGCACCCAGGGTGTAGCTGTGGTGGGGGTGCACCCGGGGTGTAGCTGTGGTGGGGGTGCACCCGGGGTGTAGCTGTGGTGGGGGTGCACCCGGGGTGTAGCTGTGGTGGGGGTGCACCCGGGGTGTAGCTGTGGTGGGGGTGCACCCGGGGTGTAGCTGTGGTGGGGGTGCACCCGGGGTGTAGCTGTGGTGGGGGTGCACCCGGGGTGTAGCTGTGGTGGGGGTGCTCCCGGGGTGTAGCTGTGGTGGGGGTGCACCCGGGGTGTAGCTGTGGTGGGGGTGCTCCCGGGGTGTAGTTGTGGTGGGGGTGCACCCGGGTTGTAGCTGTGGTGGGGCTGTACCCAGGGTGTAGCTGTGGTGGGGCTGCACCCGGGGTGTAGCTGTGGTGGGGTGCACCCGGGGTGTAGCTCTGGTGGGGGTGCACCCAGGGTGTAGCTGTGGTGGGGGTGCACCCGGGGTGTAGCTGTGGTGGGGGTGCACCCGGGGTGTAGCTGTGGTGGGGGTGCTCCCGGGGTATAGCTGTGGTGGGGGTGCTCCCGGGTGGTAGCTGTGGTGGGGGTGCACCCGGGGTGTAGCTGTGGTGGGGCTGCACCCGGGGTGTAGCTGTGGTGGGGTGCACCCGGGGTGTAGCTGTGGTGGGGTGCACCCGGGGTGTAGCTGTGGTGGGGGTGCTCCCGGGGTGTAGCTGTGGTGGGGGTGCACCCGGGGTGTAGCTGTGGTGGGGTGCACCCGGGGTGTAGCTGTGGTGGGGGTGCTCCCGGGGTGTAGCTGTGGTGGGGGTGCACCCGGGGTGTAGCTGTGGTGGGGCTGCACCCGGGGTGTAGCTCTGGTGGGGCTGTACCCGGGGTGTAGCTCTGGTGGGGCTGTACCCGGGGTGTAGCTCTGGTGGGGGTGCACCCAGGGTGTAGCTACACCAGAGGTACGCCAGTAATCTTGGTCAAGTATTACAAAGTTTGCCTAAGGAAGGAGTACTCAATCGGGTTACAGTCAAGTGTAGCATACCACATGTCACTGTAACCTTGCCCCCACCGCCCATAGGACGGGTGTGGAGCCCTCTCCTCCGCCCACAGGATGGGTGTGGAGCCCTCTCCTCCGCCCACAGGACGGGTGTGGAGCCCTCCTCTTCCCACAGGATGGGTGTGGAGCCCTCTCCCTCAGCCACACGCTGGGCAGAGTACCTCAGCCAGTCGCTGGCAGAGTACCTCAGCCAGTCGCTGGCAGAGTACCTCAGCCAGTCGCTGGCAGAGTACCTCAGCCAGTAGCTGGCAGAGTACCTCAGCCAGTAGCTGGCAGGGTACCACAGCCAGTCGCTGGCAGAGTACCTCAGCCACACGCTGGGCAGAGTACCTCAGCCAGTCGCTGGCAGAGTACCTCAGCCAGTCGCTGGCAGAGTACCTCAGCCAGTCGCTGGCAGAGTACCTCAGCCAGTCGCTGGCAGAGTACCTCAGCCACACGCTGGCAGGGTACCTCAGCCACACGCTGGCAGGGTACCTCAGCCAGTCGCTGGCAGGGTACCTCAGCCAGTCGCTGGCAGGGTACCTCAGCCAGTCGCTGGCAGAGTACCTCAGCCACACGCTGGCAGGGTACCTCAGCCAGTCGCTGGCAGGGTACCTCAGCCAGTCGCTGGCAGGGTACCTCAGCCAGTCGCTGGCAGGGTACCTCAGCCAGTCGCTGGCAGGGTACCTCAGCCAGTCGCTGGCAGGGTACCTCAGCCAGTCGCTGGCAGGGTACCTCAGCCAGTCGCTGGCAGGGTACCTCAGCCAGTCGCTGGCAGGGTACCTCAGCCAGTCGCTGGCAGGGTACCTCAGCCAGTCGCTGGCAGGGTACCTCAGCCAGTCGCTGGCAGGGTACCTCAGCCAGTCGCTGGCAGGGTACCTCAGCCAGTCGCTGGCAGGGTACCTCAGCCAGTCGCTGGCAGGGTACCTCAGCCAGTCGCTGGCAGGGTACCTCAGCCAGTCGCTGGCAGGGTACCTCAGCCAGTCGCTGGCAGGGTACCTCAGCCAGTCGCTGGCAGGGTACCTCAGCCAGTCGCTGGCAGGGTACCTCAGCCAGTCGCTGGCAGGGTACCTCAGCCAGTCGCTGGCAGAGTACCTCAGCCAGTCGCTGGCAGAGTACCTCAGCCAGTCGCTGGCAGAGTACCTCAGCCAGTCGCTGGCAGAGTACCTCAGCCAGTCGCTGGCAGAGTACCTCAGCCAGTCGCTGGCAGAGTACCTCAGCCAGTCGCTGGCAGAGTACCTCAGCCAGTCGCTGGCAGAGTACCTCAGCCAGTCGCTGGCAGAGTACCTCAGCCAGTCGCTGGCAGAGTACCTCAGCCAGTCGCTGGCAGAGTACCTCAGCCAGTCGCTGGCAGAGTACCTCAGCCAGTCGCTGGCAGAGTACCTCAGCCAGTCGCTGGCAGAGTACCTCAGCCAGTCGCTGGCAGAGTACCTCAGCCAGTCGCTGGCAGAGTACCTCAGCCAGTCGCTGGCAGAGTACCTCAGCCAGTCGCTGGCAGAGTACCTCAGCCAGTCGCTGGCAGAGTACCTCAGCCAGTCGCTGGCAGAGTACCTCAGCCAGTCGCTGGCAGAGTACCTCAGCCAGTCGCTGGCAGAGTACCTCAGCCAGTCGCTGGCAGAGCACCTCAGCCAGTCGCTGGCAGAGCACCTCAGCCAGTCGCTGGCAGAGCACCTCAGCCAGTCGCTGGCAGAGTACCTCAGCCAGTCGCTGGCAGAGTACCTCAGCCAGTCGCTGGCAGAGTACCTCAGCCAGTCGCTGGCAGAGTACCTCAGCCAGTCGCTGGCAGAGTACCTCAGCCAGTCGCTGGCAGAGTACCTCAGCCAGTCGCTGGCAGAGTACCTCAGCCAGTCGCTGGCAGAGTACCTCAGCCAGTCGCTGGCAGAGTACCTCAGCCAGTCGCTGGCAGAGTACCTCAGCCAGTCGCTGGCAGAGTACCTCAGCCAGTCGCTGGCAGAGTACCTCAGCCACACGCTGGCAGAGTACCTCAGCCAGTCGCTGGCAGAGTACCTCAGCCAGTCGCTGGCAGGGTACCTCAGCCAGTCGCTGGCAGGGTACCTCAGCCACACGCTGGCAGGGTACCTCAGCCACACGCTGGCAGGGTACCTCAGCCACACGCTGGCAGGGTACCTCAGTCACACGCTGGCAGGGTACCTCAGCCACACGCTGGCAGGGTACCTCAGCCACACGCTGGCAGGGTACCTCAGCCACACGCTGGCAGGGTACCTCAGCCACACGCTGGCAGAGTACCTCAGCCACACGCTGGCAGGGTACCTCAGCCACACGCTGGCAGGGTACCTCAGCCAAACGCTGGCAGAGTACCTCAGCCACACGCTGGGCAGAGTACCTCAGCCACACGCTGGCAGAGTACCTCAGCCACACGCTGGGCAGAGTACCTCAGCCAGTCGCTGGCAGAGTACCTCAGCCAAACACTGAGCGGGGTCACAATACAGGGGCAGCGATCCCCTGGCAGCAGTCTCTAGCGACCAGCTAGCAGCACTACTCAACAGGAACCTCCCTGTCGTCAGTCTCTCCCTTAAGCCAGACCCAAAGGTACGCCGATCTTTTCCAACACTAAAGCACTAGCAGCTACCACACTGCTCCATCGGCGGCGGCTTACTTGGTCGTCTCCAGGACCGTGTAGGGAGACTCTGGACTGCCCAAGATGACCTGCCGTCTCCAGTACCGCTGCCCCCAGACGTCACCTCTGTGGACACAAAAACATCATCAATGACCTTGCCGGTACTGGTGAACTAGGAAACGCCACTAACCCACTGGGGGAGTTGACATTGTGCTCTGTAGCACACACTAGGTGGCGCTGGTCCTGAGGCGTCACCTCACCAGAGGTCACTCACCACGACCCCTCTGGCTAACCAAGGCAGGAATCTTTAGCCATTGGCAAGTACTAGATAGCCACCACCAGATGGCATTGTCCACATTATGTACTATTCCCGGGCAGTTCGGGTGCCAACTCTTAGATGGCGCTGCCACTCTACCGCCTGACAAGAGTGACGGTCCGTCACATAGGTAAACCCTGCCCTCACTGATGGTATACACTATACACAGTTAGGAGGATGTATACCACAGATGATTGGTCGTATGGTCCACATAATACAGACTGCAAACAAATGTTTTGCTCAATGGTTGCAAGAATTCAACCGGAGCAAAAGCAAGGTAATGTAACTGTAAGACGGAGGACGGGAGCTAGAGCCAAACACGCCGCGGGGTGAAGACCTCCGGGAGTTTCACGTCGTTAATTTCATGCAAAATTTCCTTCAGGAAACTGGAATTAATAATTTAGAGAAAGAGTGCTTGAGACAGCGGGAACCAGTGTGTGTTGGTTCGAATCCCGGCCGGGGAGGAGGCCATGGCGCCAGTTCTTATGGCTGTTCGCCTCTGTTCACTCAGCTGAAAATGAGTAGCTGGTTGTTAATCAACTGGCGGGTCGTGTTCCAGGGGGGGGGGACCAGTGGTGTAGGGGAGAGAACCTGAGTGACAGGTGTCATAGACTGTTGACAGGTGCCACAGACCACTGACAGGTGTCACAGACCGTTGACAGGTGTCATAGACTGTTGACAGGTGCCACAGACCACTGACAGGTGTCACAGACCGTTGACAGGTGTCATAGACTGTTGACAGGTGTCATAGACTGTTGACAGGTGTCACAGACCACTGACAGGTGTCACAGACTGGTGACAGGTGTCATAGACTGTTGACAGGTGTCATAGACTGGTGACAGGTGTCACAGACCACTGAGAGGTGTCACAGACTGGTGACAGGTGTCATAGACTGTTGACAGGTGTCATAGACTGGTGACAGGTGTCACAGACCACTGACAGGTGTCACAGACCACTGACAGGTGTCACAGACCGTTGACAGGTGTCACAGACCACTGACAGGTGTCACAGACCGTTGACAGGTGTCACAGACTGTTGACAGGTGTCACAGACCACTGACAGGTATCACAGACCGTTGACAGGTGTCACAGACCACTGACAGGTGTCACAGACCGTTGACAGGTGTCACAGACCACTGACAGGTGTCACAGACCGTTGACAGGTGTCACAGACTGTTGACAGGTGTCACAGACCACTGACAGGTATCACAGACCGTTGACAGGTGTCACAGACCACTGACAGGTGTCACAGACCGTTGACAGGTGTCACAGACCACTGACAGGTATCACAGACCGTTGACAGGTGCCACAGACCACTGACAGGTATCACAGACCGTTGACAGGTGTCACAGACCACTGACAGGTGTCACAGACCGTTGACAGGTGTCACAGACCACTGACAGGTGTCACAGACCGTTGACAGGTGTCACAGACTGTTGACAGGTGTTGACACGTTGTCAACTCATATGTTATATGGTGTTGTTATATATGAATATATATGATATATATGAATATGTTATATTCGTTGTTATATGAGCGTTGACACCTGTCAACGGTCATATCATACTCAGATCATACACCCCTGAGATCATATACCCCTCAGATCATACACCTCTCAGATCATACACCTCTCAGATCATACACCTCTCAGATCATACACCCCTCAGATCATACACCTCTCAGATCATACACCTCTCAGATCATACACCCCTCAGATCATACACCCCTCAGATCATACACCTCTCAGATCATACACCTCTCAGATCATACACCTCTCAGATCATACACCCCTCAGATCATACACCTCTCAGATCATACACCTCTCAGATCATACACCTCTCAGATCATACACCTCTCAGATCATACACCCCGCAGATCATACACCCCACAGATCATACACCCTATAGATCATACACACCACAGATCATACACACCACAGATCATACACCCCTCAGATCATACACCCTATAGATCATACACACCATAGATCATACACCCCACAGATCATACACACCATAGATCATACACCCCACAGATCATACACACCACAGATCATACACCCCTCAGATCATACACCCCTCAGATCATACACACCACAGATCATACACCCCTCAGATCACACACCCCTCACATCATACACCCCTCACATCATACACCCCTCAGATCATACACACCACAGATCATACACCCCTCACATCATACACCCCTCAGATCACACACCCCTCACATCATACACCCCTCACATAATACACCCCTCAGATCATACACCCCTCAGATCATACACACCACAGATCATACACCCCTCAGATCACACACCCCTCACATCATACACCCCTCACATCATACACCCCTCAGATCATACACCCCTCACATCATACACCCCTCAGATCACACACCCCTCACATCATACACCCCTCACATCATACACCCCTCAGATCATACACACCACAGATCATACACCCCTCACATCATACACCCCTCAGATCACACACCCCTCACATCATACACCCCTCACATCATACACCCCTCAGATCATACACCCCTCACATCATACACCCCTCAGATCATACACCCCTCAGATCATACACCCCTCACATCATACACCCCTCAGATCATACACCCCTCAGATCATACACCCCTCACATCATACACCCGTCAGATCATACACCCCTCACATCATACACCCCTCAGATCATACACCCCTCACATCATACACCCCTCAGATCATACACCCCTCAGATCATACACCCCTCACATCATACACCCCTCACATCATACACCCCTCAGATCATACACCCCTCACATCATACACCCCTCACATCATACACCCCCTCACATCATACACCCCTCACATCATACACCCCTCACATCATACACCCCCTCACATCATACACCCCTCACATCATACACCCCTCAGATCATACACCCCTCACATCATACACCCCTCAGATCATACACCCCCCTCACATCATACACCCCTCACATCATACACCCCTCACATCATACACCCCTCACATCATACACCCCTCACATCATACACCCCTCACATCATACACCCCTCACATCATACACCCCTCACATCATACACCCCTCACATCATACACCCCTCACATCATACACCCCTCACATCATACACCCTCAGCGCTAACTATACACATCTCTGCATACTTCAGAGAATACTGTATTTCTCTTTTTAACCCTTTTTAACCCTTTTGAATTGTCATGTGAGAATTAAGTCTTATAAAAAGTGTAGAGCCGCGCATAAGGCAACTTGCTCTGGGCAGTATGGCCAGGCACCAGGAGCCTCCAAGTTATTACATCAGTTTTCATGACATTGCAGAGGTTATGATCTTGCAACACCTAGATATTTTTAGTCGTGGTACAGAACGGTGACTTAAATTATATTTTGTTAAGCGGGAGTGTGTAAGGGGCGGGGGCCGGCCCCCCCCTCCTGCACCCCACACAGGTGGAGGGGGGGGGGGCAGGAAGGGGGGGGGGGAGGGAGGCAAGACGTTGTTGAAACATAAGTTAAAACACTCACAAGGTCTTCACAGCTCCCTGATACAAGTGAGCAAGCTTAGCTCCCAACACACACTTGGTGTCAGCAAGGCGGACAGTCCGCCTGTTATCATAATATCATGTCAGCAACTTATTGGATAAGGGGGGACGTCTGTGAGGGGGGGGGGACGTCTAGGATTGGCGAGACGTCACAAGTGGAGTACCGCAGGGGTCAGTCCTTGGACCTATACTGTTTCTGATATATGTAAATGATCTCCCAGAGGGTATAGACTCGTTTCTCTCAATGTTTGCCGATGATGCAAAAATTATGACGAGGATTGAAACTGAGGACGATAGTATGAGGCTACAAGATGACCTGGACAAACGGAATGAATGGACCAACAAATGGCTTCTAAAGTTCAACCCGAGTAAATGCAAAGTAATGAAACTAGGCGGTGGAAATAGGAGGCCAGACACAGGATACAGAATAGGAGATGAAGTACTTAATGAAACAGACAGAGAGAAAGATCTAGGAGTTGATATCACACCAAACCTGTCTCCTGAAGCCCACATAAAAAGAATAACGTCTGCGGCATATGCGAGGCTGGCTAACATCAGAACAGCCTTCAGGAACCTGTGTAAGGAATCATTCAGAATCTTGTACACAACATATGTAAGACCAATCCTGGAGTATGCGGCCCCAGCATGGAGCCCGTACCTTGTCAAACACAAGACGAAGCTGGAAAAAGTTCAGAGGTATGCCACTAGACTAGTCCCAGAACTAAGAGGCATGAGTTATGAGGAAAGGCTGCGGGAAATGCACCTTGCGACACTGGAAGACAGAAGAGCTTGGAGAGACATGATCACCACATACAAAACTCCAAGGGGAATTGACAGAGATAGATTAGGATGGATTATCTAACACGGGTGGTACACGAACAAGGGGACACAGGTGGTAACTGAGTACCCATGAGCCACAGAGACGTTAGAAAGAACTTTTTCAGTGTCAGAGTAGTTAACGGATGGAATGCATTAGGCAGTGATGTGGTGGAGGCTGACTCCATACACAGTTTCAAATGTAGATATGATAGAGCCCAATAGGCTCAGGAATCTGTACACCAGTTGATTGACAGTTGAGAGGCGGGACCAAAGAGCCAGAGCTCAACCCCCACAAGCACAACACGGTGAGCAGAGCAGCAGGAGGCAGCACCATGATGGTGGCTGCCACAGGAGAGGAAGACCACGAGCCGTGAGCCTCGCAGGAGCACCAAACAGGTTCTGACGCTCCTGGAGTCTGGCAGGGACCACAAACCGGTTACAATTGATCTTGGAGGAGATGGACCTCCTCCTCCGAGCCTCTACAAAAGCCGCTACAGTTCCACTGCTGAGAACGTCTTTATTTTGACCGCCATTTAACGACCCTTCAAGTGGCCAAATCGTACTCTAACCTGTTGAACAAAACCCTTTTTTTCCCGATTGCAAAAACCATACTGTATATACAGTTAAATTGAGATGTATTAGCTTAGGTTAGGTTGTTTGGGGCCCCGGTTGAGTTGGGTAGGTAAGACTCGGTAAGGTTAGGAAGGTGTTAACCCCCTCCCCCCCCCCCCCCACACAGGTGTTTCTATCCCAAGATAAGCACAAGGTTGGTCTAGTGTTGAGGTTCAGATATGGCACCTTCCTTGCCTCTATCAGTTGCTGTTCCAGGCTTAGCACCACTCTGGACTCTGCTTTCTTCCTGCTGAGTGACCTGACAGCAGACCCCCAGCACCGGGGTCACTCAGCTGCGTCTGCTGGAGGCGGAGGGCAGAGCCCCAGACGTAGCCTGGGGATGGATAGACAGTTGGGGAAAGTGCCACCAGGAGCTGACACTTAGGTGTTACTTACTCAGAGCACTCTCCTCTACACCACCACCATCCCCAACACCACCAACACCACCACCATCCCCAACACCACCACCATCCACCAACACCACCACCATCCCCAACACCACCACCATCCCCAACACCACCACCATCCACCAACACCACCACCATCCCCAACACCACCACCATCCCCAACACCACCACCATCCACCACCACCACCACCATCCACCAACACCACCACCATCCCCAACACCACCACCATCCACCAACACCACCACCATCCCCAACACCACCACCATCCACCAACACCACCACCATCCACCAACACCACCACCAACACCACCACCATCCACCAACACCACCACCATCCCCAACACCACCACCATCCACCAACACCACCACCATCCACCAACACCACCACCATCCCCAACACCACCACCACCAACACCACCACCATCACCAACACCACCACTACCACCAACACCACCACCATCCACCAACACCACCACCATCCACCAACACCG
>NC_091201.1:2060373-2127873 GCF_040958095.1 Procambarus clarkii
AACACAGCCACCAGGTGTGAACACAGCCACCAGGGTGAACACAACCACCAGGGTGAACACAGCCACCAGAGTGAACACAGCCACCAGAGTGAACACAGCCACCAGAGTGAACACAGCCACCAGGGTGAACACAGCCACCAGAGTGAACACAGCCACCAGGTGAACACAGCCACCAGGGTGAACACAGCCACCATAGTGAACACAACCACCAGGGTGAACACAGCCACCAGAGTGAACACAGCCACCAGAGTGAACACAGCCACCAGGGTGAACACAGCCACCAGGGTGAACACAACCACCTGGGTGATCACAGCCACCAGAGTGAACACAGCCACCAGAGTGAACACAACCACCAGGGTGAACACAGCCACCAGAGTGAACACAGCCACCAGAGTGAACACAACCACCAGGGTGAACACAGCCACCAGAGTGAACACAGCCACCAGAGTGAACACAACCACCAGGGTGAACACAGTCACTAGAGTGAACACAGCCACCAGAGTGAACACAGCCACCAGGGTGAACACAGCCACCAGGGTGAACACAACCACCAGGGTGAACACAGCCACCAGAGTGAACACAGCCACCAGAGTGAACACAGCCACCAGAGTGAACACAGCCACCAGGGTGAACACAGCCACCAGAGTGAACACAGCCACCAGGGTGAACACAGCCACCAGGGTGAACACAGCCACCAGGGTGAATACAACCACCAGAGTGAACACAGCCACCAGAGTGAACACAGCCACCAGAGTGAACACACCAGAGTGAACACAACCACCAGAGTGAACACAGCCACCAGAGTGAACACAACCACCAGAGTGAACACAGCCACCAGGGTGAACACAGCCACCAGGGTGAACACAGCCACCAGGGTGAACACAACCACCAGGGTGAACACAGCCACCAGAGTGAACACAGCCACAAGGGTGAACACAGCCACCAGGGTGAACACAGCCACAAGGGTGAACACAGCCACCAGGGTGAACACAGGCACCATAGTGAACACAGCCACCAGGGTGAACGCAGCCATCATAGCGAACACAGCCACCAGAGTGAACACAGCCACCAGGGTGAACACAGCCACCATAGTGAACACAGCCACCAGGGTGAACACAGCCACCAGAGTGAACACAGCCATCATAGTGAACACAGCCACCAGAGTGAACACAGCCACCAGGGTGAACACAGCCACCATAGTGAACACAGCCACCAGGGTGAACACAGCCACCAGAGTGAACACAGCCACCAGAGTGAACACAGCCACCATAGTGAACACAGCCACCATAGTGAACACAGCCACCAGAGTGAACACAACCACCAGAGTGAACACAGCCACCAGGGTGAACACAGCCACCAGGTGAACACAGCCACCAGGGTGAACACAACCACCAGGGTGAACACAGCCACCAGAGTGAACACAGCCACAAGGGTGAACACAGCCACCAGGGTGAACACAGCCACAAGGGTGAACACAGCCACAAGGGTGAACACAGCCACCAGGGTGAACACAGCCACCATAGTGAACACAACCACCAGGGTGAACACAACCACCAGGGTGAACACAGCCACCAGGGTGAACACAGCCACCAGGGTGAACACAGCCACCAGAGTGAACACAGCCATGATAGTGAACACAGCCACCAGAGTGAACACAGCCACCAGGGTGAACACAGCCACCATAGTGAACACAGCCACCAGGGTGAACACAGCCACCAGAGTGAACACAGCCACCAGAGTGAACACAACCACCATAGTGAACACAGCCACCAGGGTGAACACAGCCACCAGGGTGAACACAGCCACCAGAGTGAACACAGCCACAAGGGTGAACACAGCCACCAGGGTGAACACAGCCACCATAGTGAACACAGCCACCAGGGTGAACGCAGCCATCATAGCGAACACAGCCACCAGAGTGAACACAGCCGCCAGGGTGAACACAGCCACCATAGTGAACACAGCCACCAGGGTGAACACAGCCACCAGAGTGAACACAGCCACCAGAGTGAACACAGCTACCATAGTGAACACAGCCACCAGAGTGAACACAGCCACCAGAGTGAACACAACCACCAGAGTGAACACAGCCACCAGGGTGAACACAGCCACCAGGGTGAACACAGCCACCAGGGTGAACACAACCACCAGGGTGAACACAGCCACCAGAGTGAACACAGCCACAAGGGTGAACACAGCCACCAGGGTGAACACAGCCACAAGGGTGAACACAGCCACAAGGGTGAACACTGCCACCAGGGTGAACACAGCCACCATAGTGAACACAACCACCAGGGTGAACACAACCACCAGGGTGAACACAGCCACCAGGGTGAACACAGCCACAAGGGTGAACACAGCCACCAGAGTGAACACAGCCATCATAGTGAACACAGCCACCAGAGTGAACACAGCCACCAGGGTGAACACAGCCACCATAGTGAACACAGCCACCAGGGTGAACACAGCCACCAGAGTGAACACAGCCACCAGAGTGAACACAACCACCATAGTGAACACAGCCACCAGGGTGAACACAGCCACCAGGGTGAACACAGCCACCAGAGTGAACACAGCCATCATAGTGAACACAGCCACCAAAGTGAACACAACCACCAGGGTGAACACAGCCACCATAGTGAACACAGCCACCAGGGTGAACACAGCCACCATAGTGAACACAGCCACCAGAGTGAACACAGCCACCAGAGTGAACACAACCACCAGAGTGAACACAGCCACCAGGGTGAACACAGCCACCAGGGTGAACACAGCCACCAGGGTGAACACAACCACCAGGGTGAACACAGCCACCCAGAGTGAACACAGCCACCAGAGTGAACACAGCCACAAGGGTGAACACAGCCACCAGGGTGAAAACAGCCACAAGGGTGAACACAGCCACAAGGGTGAACACAGCCACCAGGGTGAACACAGCCACCATAGTGACAGGGTGAACACAGCCACCAGGGTGAACACAGCCACCAGGGTGAACATAACCACCAGGGTGAACACAGCCACCAGAGTGAACACAGCCACAAGGGTGAACACAGCCACCAGGGTGAACACAGCCACAAGGGTGAACACAGCCACAAGGGTGAACACAGCCACCAGAGTGAACACAGCCACAAGGGTGAACACAGCCACAAGGGTGAACACAACCACCAGAGTGAACACAGCCACCAGGGTGAACACAGCCACCAGGGTGAACATAACCACCAGGGTGAACACAGCCACCAGAGTGAACACAGACACAAGGGTGAACACAGCCACCAGAGTGAACACAGCCACCAGAGTGAACACAGCCACAAGGGTGAACACAGCCACAAGGGTGAACACAGCCACCAGAGTGAACACAACCACCAGGGTGAACACAACCACCAGAGTGAACACAGCCACCAGGGTGAACACAGCCACAAGGGTGAACACAGCCACCAGGGTGAACACAGCCACAAGGGTGAACACAGCCACCAGGGTGAACACAGCCACCAGGGTGAACACAGCCACAAGGGTGAACACAACCACCAGGGTGAACACAACCACCAGGGTGAACACAACCACCAGGGTGAACACAACCACCAGGGTGAACACAGCCACCAGAGTGAACACAGCCACCAGGGTGAACACAGCCACCAGGGTGAACTCAGCCACCAGAGTGAACACAGCCACCAGAGTGAACACAGCCACCAGAGTGAACACAACCACCAGAGTGAACACAGCCACCAGAGTGAACACAGCCACCAGGGTGAACACAGCCGCCAGGGTGAACTCAGCCACCAGAGTGAACACAGCCACCAGAGTGAACACAGCCACCAGAGTGAACACAGCCACCAGGGTGAACACAGCCACCAGAGTGAACACAGCCACCAGAGTGAACACAACCACCAGGGTGAACACAGCCACCAGGGTGAACTCAGCCACCAGACTGAACACAGCCACCAGAGTGAACACAGCCACCAGAGTGAACACAACCACCAGAGTGAACACAGCCACCAGAGTGAACACAACCACCAGAGTGAACACAGCCACCAGAGTGAACACAGCCCCAGGGTGAACACAGCCACCAGAGTGAACACAGCCACCAGAGTGAACACAACCACCAGAGTGAACACAGCCACCAGGGTGAACACAGCCACCAGAGTGAACACAACCACCAGAGTGAACACAGCCACCAGAGTGAACACAGCCACCAGGGTGAACACAGCCACCAGAGTGAACACAGCCACCAGAGTGAACACAGCCACCAGAGTGAACACAACCACCAGAGTGAACACAGCCACCAGAGTGAACACAGCCACCAGAGTGAACACAGCCACCAGAGTGAACACAACCACCAGAGTGAACACAACCACCAGAGTGAACACACCCACCAGAGTGAACACAACCACCAGAGTGAACACAACCACCAGAGTGAACACACCACCAGAGTGAACACAGCCACCAGGGTGAACACAGCCACCAGAGTGACGGAACTCTCAAACACCTCGGGAGTGACGAACAAGCAGCGCGCGCGCGCACTCACGACCCAACAGCTGACCTGATGTAAAGAAACACTCAGCCAGAGAGTTGGATCTAAACAGCTGTAGTTGAGAGGATTCCGCACCCTTGTGGGCGTGTGGCAACTGTTCCTACCTGGCTTCCTCTCCCCCCCCCCCTTCACCTAGCACAGATACATGTGTATGTCTATCACCCTCCATCTATCACATCACCTTACATACAGTACATTGTACACGTTCAATGTACTGCCATAGCGGCTCGCGAAGTTGACATAACACCCCGTTTTCTGTTCGATGGTCCTCGGGTCGTTTCGGGTAATTTAGAACATCAATTTAGTACCGGTGTGAGCGGTGGGTAGGATTGTTGAAGCCAAACAATCATCCCCCCCCCATCCTGGGGTTGAGTGCTCTACTACCCTCAGTACTGTGTGCAGGAGATCAGGGCTTGGATCCATCAGGCTGTTATGCATTATATATTTATAACACGAGGAAGGGAAAGGAAACGATCAGGGAGAAAGCGCCAAGCCATTACGACTATATAACACTGGGAAGGGATCAGGATAATGATTTTGGGATGGGACGAGGGGAAAGAATGGTGTCCAACCACTTGGACGGTCGGGGATCGAACCCCGTCCTGCATGAAGCCAGACCTTCGTTGTTAGTGTATATGAACTGCTACATCTTTTCTCAATCTTTGACGGTTATGTTTGTATAAATGAAAGTTTTATATAAGCTGGTAATCGCCTGGAGGCTGTTTACATTAACAACTCATTTTATTGGGAGGCTCCGACGGCTGTAAACTGTTTACTAAATGTCGCCAAAGATAGAGTTAAGATGTACAGGTTCCAATGTTGTTGCGTAACTGATTGACGAGTCCTGGTCTCGAACCCTGTCCATGGAGGACACAAGGAGGTGTATATATGCCGGCCACTCTTGTATAGATGTATGGCCGGCCACGACTCCCGCGCAAGGTATACTAAAAAGTATGCTATCACCTTCCCTCCCCCTCTCCCCCTTTACCTAGCACCGGTTGTACTGGTTTCCCCTGGTAGCAAGGTGTTCCGAGTGCACCTTGAGTGTACTATCCTTCACTCAGCCTTCGGTCCACTCTTACACCACCACTTGAAATGTCATGGTCCGAGTATCTGGATGGTGTTGTGGTGTTGAAGCCGTGATGGCTGCCAGTATGACTAGACTCCATCATACTGTCTGTATGATGGAGTAATCATAGAGACAGTATGATCACTCCAGCACCACTATCATGCGTCCATCATGCCAGCAGATAGAGCGAGATGAAGCAGTCGTGGGTCAGCTGCAGCACCAGGCACCTGGTCTTCCTGGCAGCTCCAGGTGCACCAGCCCACCGTCAAGGGTCAGATATGTCAGGTCTGATATATGAAGTCAGATATGTGATGTCACATATACCTCAGGCTGTGGGAAGTGAGGTATTCATGACGTCACCCACACATAGGTCTAGCAGGAGCCTGAAGTTAGTTCTCTGTTTCTGCTTCTACTTCAGGTCGAGCCCCACACCAGGATAGACTTGAGCTAACTTGGTCCACTAGGCTGTTGCTTGGAGCGGCCCGCAGGCCAACATATCCATCACAGCCTGGTTGGTCCACCAGGCTGTTGCTTGGAGCGGCCCGCAGGTCCACATACCCACCACAGCCTGGTTGGTCCGGCACTTCTTGCAAGAACTTATCTAAGTGCCTCTTGAATACATCCACCTTTGTTCCAGCAATATTTCTAATGCTTGCTGGGAGGTGATGAACAGCTGTGGACCTCTGATGTTCAGTGTTCTCTGATTGTGTCTATGGCACCTCTACTCCTCACTGGACCTCTGATGTTCAGTTTTAAATTTGCCTATGTGAATTTTTTTTGTAGGAGGGGGGGGGGGATTTTTACTTCTTGTGCATCCTTCTGTACAATTGCATATCTTGAGTGTGTTGGTGAGGTCTTGTCAGTGTCAACTCTATTTCTTCGTTCTCTCTGTTTAAATTACTTTTTCTTCGTTGTATATTTGTGTCAGCTTTAGCAATTTACTCATTGGTTCCTCCTTCCATAGTGTCATTTACGGTCCCTTTCTAATCTGTTCAGTTTTCTATCTTTGATAAAGGAAGATATCTTAAGCAGGCAACAGTTGTTCTACACCTGGGAGTGGCTGTAGTTAAGACAGTTTCCCATTGAATGTTTTCAAGTATAATGTTTATTGTTTCGAATCATTCTTCTTATTGTTAAAACTTAATTTACTGAATAAACCCTTTTCGTTTGGAAATCCTTTTGGACATATTTTGCGTAGTGAAGTTCGCAGACAGCTGCTCCCTCACTGACGGTAGTTCACACCCCCTCTGGATGTGTTGTGGTTTGCTGCCTCTTTGTCGGGACCCAAGAGCCAAAGCTCAACCCCAGCAAGCACAACTAGGTGAGTACAGTGCTCACTCTGTGCCCCAGGAGGCCTGGAGAGTGCCAGAGCTCCTCCCCTGTGCCCCAGGAGGCCTGGAGAGTGCCAGAGCTCCTCCCTGTGCCCCAGGAGGCCTGGAGAGTGCCAGAGCTCCTCCCCTGTGCCCAGGAGGCCTGGAGATGCCAGAGCTCCTCCCCTGTGCCCCAGGAGGCCTGGAGAGTGCCAGAGCTCCTCCCCTGTGCCCCAGGAGGCCTGGAGAGTGCCAGAGCTCCTCCCCTGTGCCCCAGGAGGCCTGGAGAGTGCCAGAGCTCCTCCCCTGTGCCCAGGAGGCCTGGAGAGTGCCAGAGCTCCTCCCCTGTGCCCCAGGAGGCCTGGAGAGTGCCAGAGCTCCTCCCCTGATAGTCAGGAAGTGGCTCTGGCCTCTGGGAAGATGTTATATATTATTAACATCTTTATTGACAAAATTAATTACAATTTTGCCTAATCTGAGGAGTTCAATTAAGTCTTATTAAAGTGAGGATAATGCTAGTATTGACTGTCACGCAGGACAGAGGGTCATACACAAGACAATAAGTCTAAACTGTAGGCTGAAGCACATATATATCATGGTTACAATCAATGTTTTAATGTATGGATATGTGAAAACAACTTTCTACTGTGCACTGCCACACAAGGGCAGGGATGGGTTCATAAGTGAGGCAGCTTAGAAGTAATATAAATAACAATTGTTCTTCATTCTTTAAAATGGACAAGCAAATTTTGGAGAAGATGTGTGTACATTTTGTCAATCCCCCAATAATCTATTTCAACCCTGGATTTAGGTCACACAAGACTTGATAATGGTCCAGGGCGGACCCTCGTGGTCTCCTCATCTTGTGGTGTGGGGTTTGGTCTTCATATTGGTCTCAGTTCATTTAATTGAGCATATTTTGATCTTGAGGTTAATGGGTCTTTATTTAATGATTTCACCAAGTACTTTAACATTTAGAGTAATTATCAATTAACCAAAAAAGTAATAACTGATAATTGTCACTTCACTAATTATCAAGGAAGTATCTAAGCTCTTTTGTTTTATATTCTTGAGTTGTCTCCTCTTGGTCAAGACAGTAATTAGGAGAGTAATTACCTCTTAATGAGGATTGGTGGCAGACTTAACATTAATTCTTACATATAATTAGTCACGTCGTAACTTCCCAGACGGTGACTGAACTCTCCTCTAACTGTGTCTTTCACTGCCTGGGTGATGGTGTAGTTAGTCTTGGGTGTGTGGATACCACCTTGCTGGCAAGGCTAATTATCAATGTTGACATTGATGAGAGACAGAGACAGGTTGATGTGGCAGAGGCTGTGAGTGACTGTCATGACAAGTGTGAGGCCAGTCCTCATGACAAGTGTGAGGCCAGTCCTCATGACAAGTGTGAGGCCAGTCCTCATGACAAGTGTGAGGCCAGTCCTCATGACAAGTGTGAGGCCAGTCCTCATGACAAGTGTGAGGCCAGTCCTCATGACAAGTGTGAGGCCAGTCCTCATGACAAGTGTGAGGCCAGTCCTCATGACAAGTGTGAGGGGGGGGGCGAGGGGGGAGGGGGAGGGGGGGGGGCATGCAGTAGACCCACAATAAGGTGGTTAACGCGCTGTTTCGCTTGAGTGGTCACGCTGGTTGCCCACTCTAATGCTCACTTTCACTTGTGAGGGTGGCAGACTGTCCCGGTTCCAGCACCCCCCCCCCATCATTCCCTCTCTATTCCACCCTCACCCCCTTCCACTCTCCCCTCACCCCCTCCACCGTGGAAACCAATTATTGAAATTCCAGAAAATTAGAGAAGCTGGAAGCTGTAGTCCCCAGCACCCGGGTGCGGTCACCCACTCATACACTGTCCTGCCTCCCTGTCACCTGTCACCTGTGCCTCTTCTGTACCTCTCTCTCTCTCACTCACACCACATGTATTCTTTGTAACCCAAGACAGGTATTCTTAGTAAACAAACAACCCACAATGAATTAAAGCCACCCCCCTCCCCCCAACAGTCCACAAGACGAGCCAATGTGTCCTGGGGGAGATGTTTGTGACGGGGGTGACAGGAGACGTCTGGGGGGGGGGGGCGCCTTGGGGAGCACCTCAAGGTAAACACAGCCAGCGGGGCCACACTCACTAAAACATGGAACACGCTGCCCCAGTACACCTGCCCTGTGTATTTACACGTTCATACGGGTATTTGTGGAGAGCTTGCAAGCAGGTGGGGCTGGGGGGGGAGAGAGAGAGAGAGAGAGAGAGAGAGAGAGAGGAGAGAGAGAGAGAGAGAGGAGAGGAGAGAAGAGAGAGAGAGAGAGCGAGAGAGAGAGAGAGAGAGAGTATGTGTGAGACAGAGAGGAGAGAGAGAGAGAGAGAGAGAGAGAGAGAGAGAGAGAGAGAGAGAGAGAGAGAGAGAGTGTGTGAGACAGAGAGAGAGAGAGAGAGAGAGAGTGTGTGAGACAGAGAGAGAGAGAGAGAGAGAGAGAGAGAGAGAGAGAGAGAGAGAGAGAGAGAGAGAGAGAGAGAGAGAGAGAGAGAGAGAGAGAGAGAGTGTGAGACAGAGAGAGAGAGAGAGAGAGAGAGAGAGAGAGAGAGAGAGAGAGAGAGAGAGAGAGAGAGAGAGAGAGAGAGAGAGAGAGAGAGAGAGAGAGAGAGATAGAGAGGAGAGAAGTGAAGAGAGGGAGAGAGCGACCACAGTTGACCAGAGGAAATACCATAGGTGGACGTTGTTGCCAGCAGTGGTTGCATATTGCTTTCCTGCAACCCACCTCCTCCCCCCCGTACAGTCCCCACCTGCCACACCCACCTACATCCTGCCCTGCTGAAGGGGGGAGATCACTCGGACCCCTCTGTGAGGCTGGGGGCATCCTGGGGGCATCCTGGGGGCATTCTGGGGCATTCTAGGGTAGTCTGGGGCATCCTGGAGCATCCTGTGGCATTCTGGGGCATCCTAGGTTAGTATGGGGCATTCTGGGGCATCCTAGGTTAGTATGGGGCATTCTGGGGCATCCTAGGTTAGTATGGGGCATTCTGGGGCATCCTAGGTTAGTATGGGGCATTCTGGGGCATCCTAGGTTAGTATGGGGCATTCTGGGGCATCCTGGGGCATTCTGGGGTATCCTGGGGTACTCTGGGGCATCTTGGGACATCCTGGGGGCATCCTGGGGTATCCTTTGGGCATCCTGGGGCATCCTGATGTATTCTGGAGGCATCTTGGGGCATTCTGGGGCATTGCGGTTCATGTCACACTCTACATTCTTCCTTCTCTCTCTCTCTCACTCTCTCTCTCTCTCACGTTAAGAGGCTTCGCAGCTGAGTGGACAGAGCTTGAGGGTCGTAGCCGTAATGGCCCGGGTTCGATCCCCGGCGATGGTGAAAACAAATGGGCAGAGTTTCCTTCACCCTGATGGGCCTATTCACCTAGCAGTAAATAGGTACCTGGGAGTTTGACAGCTGTTAGGGGCTGCTTCCTGTGTGTGTGGGAGAAATATTATTATATTAAAAATTCGGTTCTGAACCCTTACATTAGAGAACCGAGGGGTCAAAGAGGCGGGGCCCAGGAGCTGACGCCTCGATCCTGCAGGCACAAATAGTAACCCCCCCCCCAGGAACTACCCAGCCATACCCCCGTGGGTAGTAAACTACCCATTTCCCAACGTTACTACCCAGTTCATTAAATATATATTAATTAAAATAACTTTTATTATTCTGGTCTTGGAGTTAAATTTAGAGTGTAGTAAACATGGCGTCAATAATTAACTAAACCAATACACATTGTTAAAACATTTTTAGGAGAGTGAGTTTCGTGGAGATATTTAATGTCGGGATTAATTATTCCTACTATGAGGCTACGGGAATATTGTTATTATTAGTGTGTGTTGGTGTGTGTTCACACCCTCCCCCACCAGCACCATGGTCCACCACCACCACCAGCACCACCATGGTCCCCCACCACCACCAGCACCATGGTCCACCACCACCACCAGCACCATGGTCCACCACCACCACCACCACCAGCACCACCACCACCACAACACCACCACCACCAGCACCACCACCACCACCAGCACCATGGTCCCCCTCCACCACCACCACCATGGTCCACCACCAGTACCATGGTCCTCCACCACCACCAGCACCATGGTCCACCACCACCACCACCACCAGCACACACCAACACCACCACCACCACCACCACCACCAGCACCATGGTCCGCCACACCACCACCACCATGGTCCACCACCACCACCACCACCACTGGTCCATGTCCACCACCACCACCACCATGGTCCATGTCCACCACCACCACCACCATGGTCCACCACCACCACCACCACCACCATGGTCCACCACCACCACCACCACCAGCACCACCACCACCAGCACCACCACACCACCACCAGCACCACCACCACCAGCACCACCACCACCACCACCAGCACCACCACCACCACCACCACCACCAGCACCATGGTCCGCCACCACCACCACCACCACTGGTCCACCACCACCACCACCACTGGTCCATGTCCACCACCACCACCACCACCATGGTCCACCACCACCACCAGCACCATGGTCCACCACCCACCACCACCACCCCCACCACCATGGTCCACCACCACCACCACCACCAGCACCACCAGCACCACCACCACCAGCACCACCACCACCACACCACCACCAGCACCACCACCAGCACCATGGTCCACCACCACCACCAGCACCATGGTCCACCACCACCACCAGCACCACCACCAGCACCACCAGCACCATGGTCCACCACACCACCCATGTCCCCCACCACCACCACACCATGGTCCCCCTCCACCACCACCAGCATCACCACCACCACCACCACCAGCACCATGGTCCCCCACCACCACCACCACCAGCACCATGGTCCTCACCACCACAGCACCATGGTCCACCACCACCACCAGCACCATGGGTCCACCACCACCACCACGCACCATGGTCCACCAACCACCACCAGCACCATGGTCTCTCACCACCACCTAGCACCATGTCCACCACCACCACCAGCACCATGGTCCACCACCACCACCAGCACCAATGGTCCTCACCAACCACCAGCACCATGGTCCACCACCACCACCAGCACCATGGTCCACCACCACCACCAGCACCATGGTCCTCACCACCACCAGCCACATGGTCACCACCACCCACCACCACCATGGTCCTCACCACCACCACCAGCACCATGGTCCACCACCACCACCAGCACCATGGTCCTCCACCACCACCAGACCATGGTCCACCACCACCACCACCACCATGGTCCTCACCACCACCACCAGCACCATGGTCCACCACAACCACCAGCACCATGGTCCTCACCACCACCAGCACCATGGTCCACCACACCACCAGCACCATGGTCCACCACCACCACCAGCACCATGGTCCACCACCACCACCACCAGCACCATGGTCCTCACCACCACCAGCACCATGGTCCACCACCACCACCAGCACCATGGTCCACCACCACCACCAGCACCATGGTCCACCACCACCACCACCAGCACCATGGTCCACCACCACCACCAGCACCATGGTCCACCACCACCACCACCAGCACCATGGTCCCTCACCACCACCAGCACCATGGTCCACCACCACCACCACCAGCACCATGGTCCACCACCACCACCATGGTCCTCACCACCACCAGCACCATGGTCCACCACCACCACCAGCACCATGGTCCTCACCACCACCACCAGCACCATGGTCCTCACCACCACCAGCACCATGGTCCTCACCACCACCAGCACCATGGTCCACCACCACCACCAGCACCATGGTCCACCACCACCAGCAGCACCATGGTCCCTCACCACCCCCAGCACCATGGTCCACCACCACCACCATGGTCCACCACCACCACCATGGTCCTCACCACCACCAGCACCATGGTCCACCACCACCCACCAGCACCATGGTCCACCACCACCATGGTCCACCACCACCACCAGCACCATGGTCCTCACCACCACCAGCACCATGGTCCACCACCACCACCAGCACCATGGTCCTCTACCACCACCAGCACCATGGTCCTCACCACCACCAGCACCATGGTCCACCACCAACCACCAGCACCATGGTCCTCACCACCACCAGCACCATGGTCCACCACCACCACCAGCACCATGGTCCTCACCACCACCATCAGCACCATGTCCTCACCACCACCAGCACCATGGTCCTCACCACCACCAGCACCATGGTCCACCACCACCACCAGCACCATGGTCCACCACCACCAGCAGCACATGGTCCTCACCACCACCAGCACCATGGTCCACCACCACCACCATGGTCCACCACCACCAGCACCATGGTCCACCACCACCACCAGCACCATGGTCCTCACCACCACCACCAGCACCATGGTCCCTCACCACCCACCAGCACCATGGTCCTCACCACCACCAGCACCATGGTCCACCACCACCACCAGCACCATGGTCCACCACCACCACCAGCACCATGGTCCTCACCACCACCACCAGCACCATGGTCCACCACCACCACCAGCACCATGGTCCACCACCACCACCAGCACCATGGTCCTCACCACCAGGTGTGGCAGGTAAAGCCTTCACTTCCGCCAGGACTGAGGGGCTTCTGCCAGTGTGGCGTGGGGCTTCACCACGGCCCTAGACACGCGGCCTACCACAGTGTGGCACCATGGTGTGGTCACAGTGTGGCCACCATGGTTGTGGTCACAGTGTGGCCACCATGGTGTGGTCACAGTGTGGACACCATGGTG
The DNA here is from genome assembly GCF_040958095.1 of Procambarus clarkii. Lineage (NCBI taxonomy): Eukaryota > Metazoa > Arthropoda > Malacostraca > Decapoda > Cambaridae > Procambarus > Procambarus clarkii. The sequence continues at coordinate 2,074,088 of NC_091201.1, forward strand.
GGGTCACAGTGTGGCCACCATGGTGTGGTCACAGTGTGGACACCATGGTGGGGTCACAGTGTGGCCACCATGGTGTGGTCACAGTGTGGCCACCATGGTGTGGTCACAGTGTGGCCACCATGGTGTGGTCACAGTGTGGCCACCATGGTGTGGTCACAGTGTGGCCACCATGGTGGGGTCACAGTGTGGCCACCATGGTGTGGTCACCATGGTGGGGTCACAGTGTGGCCACCATGGTGTGGTCACAGTGTGGCCACCATGGTGTGGTCACAGTGTGGCCACCATGGTGTGGTCACAGTGTGGCCACCATGGTGGGGTCACAGTGTGTGTTAGTGAGTGGATGTATGGTGTGGCTGGGGCAGGTTCTCTGCACATATTTGGAGTTGGATATTACGACTTTTAATACCGAAAATATTCCAATTACTGAAAACGGCGATGGGTCATATTTTGCCCAAACCCCCCTGCAGTTTTCAAAATATTTGTAATGTTGGAAATTTTACTCCTGAGCGTTATTTTTGAGCCGAATTCTGACTCTCTGCACCTATTTTCAGTTTCAAATTACGACTTTATGTACCAAAAATATGCCAAATACTGCAAACGGCGATGCGTTATATTTTGCCCAAACCCCCCTGCAGTTTTTAAAATATCTGAAATGTTGGAAATTTGACTCCTGAGGGTGATTTTTGAGCCAAAATGCTGACTCTCTGCACCTATTTTCAGTTTCAACTCACCACTTTATGTACAGAAAATATGCCAAATACTGAAAACGGCGATGGGTCATATTTTGGCCAAACACTACTGCAGTTTTCAAAATATCTAAAATGTTAAAAATTTGACTCCTGGTATTAACCCTCCATTTTGTGAAGGACGGAAAGTTTATTTTCGAACATTAATATATTATACAGTCCATTGAATTTTAAAGAATAACCTTTAATAGTTTCCTTAACCATAGGCACTGGTATTTCATTCCTTATCATTCATCTTTATCTGTTTCCCTTTACAGTAAAAATAGGGTAGTCGTTCGATTAATTTAAATTAATCTATTAATTAAATATCAATAAATTAATAGAGAGTAAGCTTTCTTACCAACACAAAATTATGGTCCTTATGGAACCGGATATATTACAACTAATACCATAATCATAACTAATTACTGTGTGTAGTAATCTAGGCTAACCACATTTTATTAATTGTGGCTACCAGCAGTGTACCACATAGGTCAACCTAGTACACACCAATTTATTTGCTGCTTATATCTCATGTATAAAGCAGCACTAGTGGAACACAGTCAATTACCCACAACACTCAGACCTATACCTCACACTGAGGTAAGAATCTTCAGGGCACCAGGAGCAACAGCTCAAAACTTACATTCAATTTACAGCCAGACCATACAGGCAAAACCTGGCAAGAGATGGTGTACACCTGTCAGGTGAGTCTAGGTCACATGTAGTTGACAAGTTGGTCAACACAATCAACCACCATAAAAGGCTGTGGCTAGCAAGCCAAAATTAACTGTACATTTGTATTTTCACCTGTGTGTGCAAGTGCACATTTATATAAACTATAAAATCTAAAAAACAAAAACACAGCACAACTATATATTCACATTATTGCACTATAAATTAATTTATGCCAACCTTTATTAGGTAGGAATTTAGGCTGTGATTGTGCTGAGTTTTGCACAAATACAGACTAAATAATTTAGTAGTTTCTTAGGTAGAAATTTTTTCAACTAGTCTTGGACTTGTCAGTAGTGCATACATTATTCATTCTTGTGCTGACCCTACCAAGGGTGGGATTCAAACTTTATAGTAACTCTGATTAGAGTATATACATATTAACTATTTGTGTACTCATTATTTGTGTGTATGAATTTTGAGTGCTGCTGAATGATCACTATTACATCTTATGGTGATAATGAAGAGCTAGCTAGAAGAAAGTTAATGGTGACATTCAAACACTGCTCAAAATCCTTAGCTACTTATTGTTAGGTAGGAACATTTAACCTCGAATGAGCAGAGTGTAATTCAGCCAGATTAATTTAGGCTATATTCAATTTACTTCTCTACTAATGAGCAAGTACCCAAGCTACATTAGTAATACTTATAAAATTCCTATGAAACTTGGACTTAAAGCAACCATGGCTACTCCTGAACAGTTAAGGAGAACCTATATTGGCCTTAAAGGTCATTTAACCTGACTAATTAATAAGTCTGATACTTTGTCTAAAGCAACTCCCATTGATTACTATCAATTAGAAACATCATTGAGAGTAGCAAATCTCAAATTTGATCAAGTCAGATCTACAAGCCAGTCTTATCTCAACATACTGAATGCAACTGCAACTGATCCTGATGAAATAGATCAAATTCTAGCAGATATTTCTCAGTATGAAGATGAGACTCAGGATAAACTTGATGTACTATCCAATATAGTAAAAGAACATAAATACAATGCAAATAATACTATGTCTCAATCCAGTAATCAATTACCTGAGGTTCGTCTGCCTACTTTAGACTTACCTACATTTGCAGGGCTGGATGAAGAAAATTGGGACACATTTTGGACTTCATTTGAAGTTCATATACATAAGAAATCTTCTCTTGACAGAGTTTCTAAATTCTCATACCTGATTAGTCTTCTCAAAGGGAAGGCTAAAAAGGTCATAAATAACCTAGCTCTCACTGAGAGTAATTATGAGGAAGCTATAAAACTGCTACAGTTGAACTATTGCAACAAGGAGTTGAGTATAGCTAACCTTTATTACCAGTTGCTGGATCTGAATGCACCAAGTAACAGACCAGACTCACTTCAAAGCTTCAGGCTAGAAGTAGAGTCTCTAGTGAAGGCCTTAGGTACTAAAGTTGATGTACCAGCCTCAGAATGGTCAATTAAGTTACTTTTACAGAGGAAATTACCTCGAAATATTTTAGCAGAAATCTGCTCACACTATAAAACCGAGTTTCTCACTTTCGAGCAAATATTCGAGGGACTGAGAATAACGGTTAACAGGTTGAAAACTCATGATAAGATTAAACCTGAGTCTAAACCACCTAATATTGACAACTCAGTCAAACCCAAATCGACTTTGAATAAGTCCAATAAATTCAAACCTAAGACTACTCCATCCACTGGGAAAGGGAGTGGTAGTGTAGGCATTTATTCAGTATCTCCCTCTGACGTTGCAACTGATGTTCCTACTAAAAGGACAAACTCAGCCAGAGAGAGAAAGTGTCTGTTCTGTGATCAAGAACATGTCACCTACAAATGCACTGTTTATCCTAACTTTAATACTAGGATTAAACGGCTACAAGAATTACACAGATGCACCAAGTGCATGGGTTCTCATGATCCCAATAAATGTGTAGTGCAACTACGTTCATGCAGTAGATGCAACAAAGGTGTGCCTCATTATGCCTTATATAGAAAAACTTCTACACAATCTGTGACACCTAGGGAGGATTCTATGAATTCTACCACAGTACAATATTGCAAGGTACACCAAGAAATAAATGTACTTGATACTGAGTCAGGCAATAATACCACTCTGCCTACGGCTCAACTCAAACTAATTGATAGGAAGTCCAGAGTTAACACTAGAGGTCTCTTTGATCAAGGATCACAGAAAACTTTCATCACGCAACAATTAGTCGAGCAGTTGAAATTAAAACCTACCAAAAGTGTGGGACTGAATATTTCTGGGTTCTTGACTAATAGTGGACCTCGTGAATACCAAGTAGTCAAGGTGTTAGTGAGACTTGGATCTTCCACTAGTCCAATACAAGCGGTAGTAGTAGATAAACTTCCTTCAGACCTGCAGGTCACAGGACTAGCCCGCACTGCGAGATATCTCAAACGTAACCGCATGAGGCTAGCAGGTCACAAAATAAATTCTGACTGCCTAACAGACGTTGGTATCCTAATAGGCGCTAACTATTATTACAAATTTATAACGGGATGCACCAGACAACACGGAATGAATTTGTTGTCATCTGCTGGAGGCAAATTGCTTACTGGACCGGTGCTTTTCCAACAAAAAACAGCGTCAACCAATAAACTAACAATTCAATAGTGGCGTGACTAGGCTTGGAACAGTCACCCACTACATTCCAGAGAAATATCTGAAGATAATGAGTCTGATCCACCTGTACATCGTCTGTGGGATTTAGGCACTTTAGGTCCAAATCCCTGAACAACCAAGCCCTGATGATACGTGGACTTACCAGCAATATCTGGACACAGTTGTCTATAAAGACAAACAATACTGGGTGAGACTGCCATGGAAGTTGAATCATCCACAACTTCCAGTTAATTATTTCATGGCAGCCTCTCAATTACAGTCCCAATTATTACGGCTGAAGAAACAGCCAGGCAAATTGAACATGTATCATCAATTAATTCAACAACAACTCAATAGTAAATTTATCGAAGTTGTTGATAATAATGACCGAAAAACAGGTCACTATTTACCCCATCATGCTGTGGTGAAAGATTCATTGACAACACCAATACGTATTGTCGTCAACTGTAGTGCCAAAGTGAAGGCAAACAGCGTGTCCTTGAATGAATGTCTCCAAATGGGACCTAGCCTGACACAAAGGCTACATGACGTGTTGTTACGATTCCGCACTGGTATTTTCGCTTATACTGCTGATATCAGTAAAGCTTTCCTTAGAGTAGGCTTACAAGAGGAGGATCGTAATTACACCAAATTTCTCTGGATTAAGGACCCACTGGATCCTAACAGTGATGTCGTAACCCACAGGTTTGCCTCTGTGCTATTCAGAGCGACTTCCTCCCCGTTTCTACTTCAAGCCACATTAGATACACATTTGAAGAAGTCAAATAGCCCTTATAAAACGGAGATCAGTGACAACTTGTATGTCGATAATTTCCAGGGAACTACTAATGACAAATCCAAATTGGTAGAAATCTACCATGAGGCTAACCGTGAGTTGTTAGGAGCCAATATGCCACTACAATCATGGGCCTCAAACAACAAATCATTAAACCAGATAATCGAGAAAGAATTTCCGGGTTATCAGGTGCCTAATCAATTAAAAGTTCTGGGCGTGGAATGGAACACAGTTACTGACGAGATGAATGTCAAGTCAGTACAAACCAATAATTCAACCCTTTCCATGAGAAAATTACTCTCGTTTGTCAGTCAACCATTTGACCCCTAGGGCTTACTTAACCCTATTTTAATAAGGGGCAAACTCCTCATGCAGGAACGCTGACAGAAACACATGGGATGGGATAATCCGTTGCCAATTGAGTTGCAAGATAAATGGCAAATACTCGCAACAGATTTCAATCAATTAAGTGTTTTGAAATTTCCTCGTAATGCTTCAGGACAAAACTTACCCACAAATTTGCACGTCTTTTGCGATGCCTGTGGCAAAGTGTATGGCGCTGCAGCCTACTTAGTCAATAATGCACAATCATTTTTACTCACATCTAAAGCAAGAGTTGCTCCAATCAAGAAGAGATCTTTACCTCAAATGGAGTTAACTGCATTGCTGGTGGGAGTACGATTGGCTCATTGCCTGACCAGAACACTCAATAATATCCACTTTGGTGAAATCGTAGTGTGGTCAGACAATGAGGCAGTCTTACAATGGGTAAAACATAATAACAATAAAACTCCCTACGTTAGTAATCGTGTTAGGGAAATTCATAAATTATCTGCTGGATATAAATTCAGACATGTTCCCAGTAAGGACAATCCTGCAGATTACTTATCACGAGGATTCACCTTAAAACAACTAATCAAGTCTTCGATGTGGTTTAACGGACCTTCATGGCTTGTTAGTGGTCAGTGGCCCAAACAGAACCCACAAGTCATAGTGACCAGTATCACTACTCCCATGAAAGAACCAGAACCTCATCGAATCTTAGCTATTAATCCTCACAATTATTCTAACTTGAGTAAGTTATTAAGAGTGACAGCACATGTGTTTGACTTTCTTGCTAAGATAGGAATCAGGCATAAGTTTCCCAATCCTATCCTCTACTGGATCAAACGTGCACAACAAGAGACATATGGAAGTGAATATGAAAATCTTCCAGATAAATTAACCAAGTCTCTAGGTATCTGGTATGATGCCAACACTCATAATATATTAAGGTGTGGAGGACGTTTGCTTCATGCAAAAATTGATATGGATACAAAGAATCCGATCCTTCTACCACGTCACCACATTATTACAAAACTTCTAGTTTTACATCACCATTAATATGGTACTTTGCATGGTGGAGTGTTAGACACTCTCACCGACCTTAGACAGAAATATTGGCTTCCTCAAGGTCGTCAAACAGTCAAATCAATCATTAAGTTCTGTGTAATCTGCAAAAGATACGACGCTCGAGTGTGTCCTTACCCAGGACCTCCACCACTCCCTAAGGAGAGAGTAGTGCATCTTCGTCCTTTTGAGACCACTGGTGTCGATTACACAGGAGCCTTGCTTCTCACTGGCACTCCAGATAAGATACCAGTGAAAGCTTATATTTGCCTCTTCACGTGTGCTACCACACGAGGCGTACATCTAGAAGTGACTTCTGACATGAGTGCCGAAGCCTTCATCCAAGCTTTTCGTAGATTTGCAGCTCGCAGATCCTGTCCCAAACTAATGATATCTGATAATGGTTCAAATTTTGTGGCAGGAGAAGCCTGCCTACGAGAGATATGGAATCATCCAGAAGTACAGTCTGTCCAGCAGAGACGACAATGCCACTGGAAATTTTTAGCTCCCAGAGCCCCCTGGCAAGGTGGGTTCTACGAACGTATGATAAGGACTGTTAAAAAATGTTTAAGGAAGACCTTACATCGACAGAAAATTAGTTTCTCTGAACTCCAAACACTCGTCGTGGAAATTGAGGCGCAAGTCAACAACAGCCCATTAACTTACCTGTCAGATGACTTCTCACAGAGAGAACCCCTGAATCCCTCACACTTAATACATGGAGGTCTGCTGAGCCCTCTGATACCTTTGGCAGAAGAGGATCCCGTTGACCCTTCCCATGTAACCAGGAGTGACTTAGTGGAAAGTTACTAACATCTCTCGAGAGTAATTGAAAGGTGGAATGAGGTGTGGACTCGAGAGTACCTCACAGCTCTACGAGAGTACCACTATGGAGCTTCGAGCCCCTATAATAAGGTTCAACTCAAACCAGGAAACCTAGTGTTGATTGACAGTGATGGACCCAGGTCAGAATGGCCTATAGGCAAGATTGTCTCTATCTACCCAGACCACCAGGACATCCTGAGGGTAGTACGGGTTTTGTGCCGAGCCAATACTACCCTAAAAACATTAGAGAGTTGGTACCTCTCGAACTAGCAGAACAAGAGTGTTCAATAGAACCAGCTTCACCTACAGTTTCTGAGGACAACAATTCTGATCCACCGAGCACCAGCCCACCTAGAGCAGCTGCTCAACAATGTAAACGGAAAGAGTTGGTGTTGTTTGCCCGTTTCGGCCGGTTGGGGGGCGGGTGTGTCTCTGCTCGCCTGTGCTGACGTGGCGTTACGATGGGGGTCCCTCTACCCCCTGTCGTCCGGACTCAGTCTGTGGGATTAGAGTTCCCCATCAGCTGGCTCCCCACACCAGGTGTGGGAGCCAGCTGCCTCACCTCCACACCAGGTGTGGGAGCCAGCTGCCTCACCTCCACACCAGGTGTGGGAGCCAGCTGCCCCACACCAGCTGAGGGAGCCAGCTACCACAACACACACCTCCACAATAAATCTATACTTTTCTCTGCAGCAGTCGTGGCGTCCTGGTCGCCCCACACGTCATGGCTCGGTGTGGCTTGTGGCTCTAAAAGCCTCTTAATTCACCGGCATGTTTACACTACACGAGGCCTGTGTTTATGAAGGGGTTCGAACCCTTTCTCTCTTTTAAAGTTGTTCTAATGGAACAACAGACGCATATATTATTTAAGTAAATAAACCTATGGGTACTTGATTGGCTCGAGTCCAAGTCAGCCATTGGAGGATGCTTGTTTGGCCTGGTTGTAGAGTTGTGTTAGCGTTCGATCCCGCAATACCCTCCCAGACTGTCTCACCTCCACCATTGGGAGGAATCATTACTAGTGGCAACGGAGCACTGGGCCTAAATATCTGCTAGATGTCGTTGTGAACACTCACATGGCCCAAGGAACACTCACATGGCCCAAGGAACACTCACACGGACCAAGGAACACACACACGGCCCAAGGAACACTCACATGGCCCAAGGAACACTCACATGGCCCAAGGAACACTCACATGGCCCAAGGAACACTCACATGGCCCAAGGAACACACACACACGGCCCAAGGAACACTCACACTGACCAAGGAACACACACACGGACCAAGGAACACACACACGGACCAAAGAACACACACACGGACCAAGGAACACACACATGGACCAAAGAACACACACACGGACCAAGGAACACACACACGGCCCAAGGAACACTCACATGGCCCAAGGAACACACACACGGACCAAGGAACATACACACGGACCAAGGAAAATACACACGGACCAAGGAACACACACACGGCCCAAGTAACACACACACGGCCCAAGGAACACACACGGCCCAAGGAACACTCACATGGACCAAGGAACACACACACGGCCCAAGGAACACTCACATGGACCAAGGAACACACACGGCCCAAGGAACACTCACACGGCCCAAGGAACACTCACATGGACCAAGGAACACACACACGGCCCAAGGAACACACACACGGCCCAAGGAACACTCACATGGACCAAGGAACACACACACGGCCCAAGGAACACACACACGGCCCAAGGAACACTCACATGGACCAAGGAACACACACACGGCCCAAGGAACACACACACGGCCCAAGGAACACTCACATGGACCAAGGAACACACACACGGCCCAAGGAACACTCACATGGACCAAGGAACACACACACGGCCCAAGGAACACACACACGGCCCAAGGAACAGACACACGGACCAAGGAACACACACACGGCCTAAGGAACACACACACGGCCCAAGGAACACACACACGGCCCAAGGAACACACACACGGACCAAGGAACACACACACGGACCAAGGAACACACACACGGCCCAAGGAACACACACACGTACTAAGGAACACACACACGGCCCAAGGAACACACACACGTACTAAGGAACACACACACGGCCCAAGGAACACACACGGCCCAAGGAACACACACACGGCCCAAGGAACACACACACGGACCAAGGAACACACACACGGCCTAAGGAACACACACACGGCCCAAGGAACACACACACGGCCCAAGGAACACACACACGGACCAAGGAACACACACACGGACCAAGGAACACACACACGGCCCAAGGAACACACACGGCCCAAGGAACACACACACGGCCCAAGGAGAACACACACGTACCAAGGAACACTCACATGGACCAAGGAACACACACGGCCCAAGGAACACACACACGGACCAAGGAACACACACACGGACCAAGGAACACACACACGGACCAAGGAACACACACACGGCCCAAGGAACACACACACGGCCCAAGGAACACTCACATGGACCAAGGAACACTCACATGGACCAAGGAACACACACACGGACCAAGGAACATACACACGGACCAAGGAACACACACACGGCCCAAGGAACACACACACGTACTAAGGAACACACACACGGACCAAGGAACACACACACGGACCAAGGAACACACACACGGCCCAAGGAACACACACGTACTAAGGAACACACACACGGACCAAGGAACACTCACATGGACCAAGGAACACACACGGCCCAAGGAACACACACACGGACCAAGGAACACTCACATGGACCAAGGAACACACACACGGCCCAAGGAACACTCACATGGACCAAGGAACACACACACGGCCCAAGGAACACACACACGTACTAAGGAACACACACACGGACCAAGGAACACACACACGGACCAAGGAACACACACACGGCCCAAGGAACACGCACGTACTAAGGAACACACACACGGCCCAAGGAACACTCACATGGACCAAGGAACACACACACGGCCCAAGGAACACTCACATGGACCAAGGAACACACACACGGCCCAAGGAACACACACACGTACTAAGGAACACACACACGGACCAAGGAACACACACACGGACCAAGGAACACACACACGGCCCAAGGAACACACACGTACTAAGGAACACACACACGGCCCAAGGAACACTCACATGGACCAAGGAACACACACACGGCCCAAGGAACACACACACGTACTAAGGAACACACACACGTACTAAGGAACACACACACGGACCAAGGAACACACACACGGACCAAGGAACACACACACGGCCCAAGGAACACACACGTACTAAGGAACACACACACGGCCCAAGGAACACTCACATGGACCAAGGAACACACACACGGCCCAAGGAACACTCACATGGACCAAGGAACACACACGGACCAAGGAACACACACACGGACCAAGGAACACACACGGACCAAGGAACACTCACACGGACCAAGGAACACACACACGGACCAAGGAACACACACACGGACCAAGGAACACACACACGGACCAAAGAACACACACACGGCCCAAGGAACACACACACGGACCAAAGAACACACACACGGCCCAAGGAACACACACACACGGACCAAGGAACACACACACACACGGACCAAAGAACACACACACGGCCCAAGGAACACACACTGACCAAGGAACACACACACGGACCAAGGAACACACACACGGACCAAAGAACACACACACGGCCAAAGGAACACACACACGGACCAAGGAACACACACACACACGGACCAAAGAACACACACACACACGGACCAAAGAACACACACACGGCCCAAGGAACACTCACACTGACCAAAGAACACACACACGGCCCAAGGAACACTCACACTGACCAAAGAACACACACACGGCCCAAGGAACACTCACACTGACCAAGGAACACTCACACTGACCAAGGAACACACACACGGCCCAAGGAACACACACACGGACCATGGAACACACACGGACATGGAACACACACACGGACCATGGAACACACACACGGACCAAAGAACACACACACGGACCAAACACCTGTTGTTTAGTGGTAGTTACACTAACACTAACCCACTAGCGAGACCAACCACTGAACACGTAGCTACGTACACTCAGCTTCCTACCTAGTTAGACCCAATTGAAGCAGTAGAACCAATTAAGAGGAAGAGAGAGTCATAGACCTCTGTCTCACCTCCGCCAAGTTTCCTGTCGAAGGAAGAACATTCTTTGGCAATGAATTCTCGCAGAGTGTATTAGTGGCACGTTACAATTTGTGTTGATATGCATTGTAAAGTGGTCGACTGGTTTGTTGTGGGGAAGACCTGAGGGGCTCTGGAGGCCAGGGGGTTATCTTGAGATGATTTCGGGGCTTTTTAGTGTCCCCGCTGCCCGGTCCTCGACCAGGCCTCCACCCCCAGGAAGCAGCCCGTGACAGCTGACTAACACCCAGGTACCTATTTTACTGCTAGGTAACAGGGGCATAGGGTGAAAGAAACTCTGCCCATTGTTTCTCGCCGGCGCCTGGGATCGAACCCAGGACCACAGGATCACAAGTCCAGCGTGCTGTCCACTCGGCCGACCGGCTCCCCGGGGGGGGGGGGGCAAGGGTTGTTTGTTGTTTCAGATTTAGCTACTCAGAACGAAGTGTCCATGTAGCACGGGCTATGGTGATCCCGTAAGGGTCGAGGGTCCGTGATTTGTTTATATGGGGAGGTGAGGTAAAGTGAGGTGAGGTGAGGTGAGGTAAAGTGAGGTGAGGTGAGGTAAAGTGAGGTGAGGTGAGGTGAGGTAAAGTGAGGTAAAGTGAGGTGAGGTGATTAATGTAAACCAGTTATATTTGTATGTACATGCAGGAGGTAATACAATGTTATACAGAAGCTATTTTTAATACTAGCGTATATATTTTATTTATAGTACTCAATAGTTTGTTATTAGTAACTAGCTGTACCCGGCCACGCGTTGCTGTGGCTGTTGCTGAGCCACAGCAATCTTTCCTTGTCTTCCAGACCTCTCCACCATTCCCCCTCCCCCTTCTCCGTCCCCTCGTCCTCCCAACCATTTCCCACTCCCCCGTCTCCTCGTCCTTCCCACCATTCCCCACTCCCTCGTCTGATGATCAAATGATCTGATGTTCCCATCAGAAAATTGGGAACATCAAATGATCTGGGGCCAGATTCACGAAGCAGTTACGCAAGCACTTACGAACCTGTACATCTTTTCTCCATCTTTGGCGGCTTTGTTTACAATCATTAAACAGTTAATGAGCTCCGAAGTACCAGGAGGCTGTTTATAACAATAACAACAGTTGATTGGCAAGTTTTTATGCTTGTAAACTGTTTAATAAATGTAACCAAAGCCGTCAAAGATTGAGGAAAGATGTACAGGTTTGTAAGTGCTTGCGTAACTGCTTCGTGAATCTGGCCCCAGATTTTCCCATCTCTGAAATATAAGAAAAACAATTCAAGAAACGAAATGAACACAATAAACAAATAATGAAATAAGGTGTACTCACGAAATGAACAGTATAGTAAGCAACACAGCTCAATTCCAACGCTGTCACACAAAACAAATAAATCAAAATGAAAATAAATCGAAAATCTATGAAAATTCAAATTATCAATTAAATCAGAAACATTGAAATGGAATCGTAACATAATTAGTGCAGCTTGTATTTGTCTTATGTGCAACAGATGGCGCTGTTTTTTAGAAACGCATGTTTTTACCTGTCACAGGGGTGGCATCTATATAGTAGCATATAAAAACACGCGCGTTTTCGAATGGAACGTTGTAGCAAAATTTCGAAGCAAACGGTAAAGAATTTTCAGAGATTACAACATCTGTTGCTTTTACGTCCAACAGATAACGGTGTTTAAAAAAAACGCATGTTTTTTCTTGTGACAGGTGAGGCATGTATATAGTAGGTATATAAAAACACGCGCCTATTCGAATGCAACATTGTATCAAAATTTAAAAAAAATCGGTAAAGTGGTTTCGAAGATTTCCCTCACATGAAAAACTTATGAAAAACAAAGCTTTTCAAAAAAGCATGTTTTTTTTTTACCGTCACAGACGTGACATCTATATAGAGTGTATATAAAAACTTGTTCTGATGCGAATGGAACGTTGTGTGAAAATTTCAAAGCAATCGGTGATGAACTTTCAGAGATTATCGATTTTGAAGAAACGAACATTTCCATTTTTATTGATATAGATATTGTACTTAGCGTACGTGCAAAGAAACAAATGAGCCGAAAAATATATTAGAAAGTTTGTTTTTTGCAAACAGAGTGGTAGACGGTTGGGACAAGTTAGGGGAGAAGGTGGTGGAGGCCAAGATCGTCAGTAGTTTCAAAGCGTTATATGACAGAGTGCTGGGAAGACGGGACACTACGAGCGTAGCTCTCATCCTGTAACTACACTTAGGTAATTACACACACACACACACACACACACACACACACACACACACACACACACACACACACACACACACACACACACACACACACACAGCGTGTACCTCCCTACAAAGACATGAGCCCAGAGTTCTGACATCAGAGAGGCTAAGGACCACATGTCTCATGTTAGAGCAATATTCTCTAAACATGGCCCTGATGGCCCTGGCCAGCGGTGACGTCGCCTGGGAGTGTGTCAACATGGCCCTGGCCAGCGGTGACGTCGCCTGGGAGTGTGTCAACATGGCCCTGGCCAGCGGTGACGTCGCCTGGGAGTGTGTCAACATGGCCCTGGCCAGCGGTGACGTCGCCTGGGAGTGTGTCAACATGGCCCTGGCCAGCTGTGACGTCGCCTGGGAGTGTGGCAACATGGCCCTGATGACCCTGGCCAGCTGTGACGTCGCCTGGGAGTGTGTCAACATGGCCCTGATGGCCCTGGCCAGTTGTGACGTCGCCTGGGAGTGTGTCAACATGGCCCTGATGGCCCTTGCCAGCGGTGACGTCGCCTGGGAGTGTGTCAACATGGCCCTGATGGCCCTGGCCAGCTGTGACGTCGCCTGGGAGTGTGTCAACATGGCCCTGATGGCCCTGGCCAGTTGTGACGTCGCCTGGGAGTGTGTCAACATGGCCCTGATGGCCCTTGCCAGCGGTGACGTCGCCTGGGAGTGTGTCAACATGGCCCTGATGGCCCTTGCCAGCTGTGACGTCGCCTGGGAGTGTGTCAACATGGCCCTGATGGCCCTTGCCAGCTGTGACGTCGCCTGGGAGTGTGTCAACATGGCCCTGATGGCCCTGGCCAGCTGTGACGTCGCCTGGGAGTGTGTCAACATGGCCCTGATGGCCTTGGCCAGCTGTGACGTCGCCTGGGAGTGTGTCAACATGGCCCTGATGGCCCTGGCCAGAGATCACAGACAATAATAACTTAGTGGCTCCGATGCTGCCTGGTTAATCTCTACTCTGGTTTAAAAGTGGGTGAAATATTGATGTGGTATGTTGGCTATGTTGGCTATGTTGCTATCATTGATGCTGCTGTTGCTATCATTGATCCTGTTGTTGCTATCGTTAATCCTGTTGTTGCTATCGTTGATGCTGCTGTTGCTATCATTGATCCTGTTGTTGCTATCGTTAATCCTGTTGTTGCTATCGTTGATGCTGCTGTTGCTATCGTTAATGCTGTTGTTGCTATCGTTAATCCTGTTGTTGCTATCGTTGATGCTGCTGTTGCTATCATTGATGCTGTTGTTGCTATCGTTAATCCTGTTGTTGCTATCGTTGATGCTGCTGTTGCTATCATTGATGCTGTTGTTGCTATCGTTAATCCTGTTGTTGCTATCGTTGATGCTGCTGTTGCTATCGTTAATGCTGTTGTTGCTATCGTTAATCCTGTTGTTGCTATCGTTGATGCTGCTGTTGCTATCATTGATGCTGTTGTTGCTATCGTTAATCCTGTTGTTGCTATCGTTGATGCTGCTGTTGCTATCGTTAATGCTGTTGTTGCTATCGTTAATGCTGTTGTTGCTATCGTTGATGCTGTTGTTGCTATCGTTAATGCTGTTGTTGCTATCGTTGATGCTGTTGTTGCTATCATTGATGCTGTTGTTGCTATCGTTGATGCTGTTGTTGCTATCGATGATGCTGTTGTTGCTATCGATGATGCTGTTGTTGCTATCGTTGATGCTGTTGTTGCTATCGTTAATGCTGTTGTTGCTATCAATAATGCTGTTGTTGCTATCGTTGATGCTGCTGTGGCTATCGTTGATGCTGTTGTTGCTATCGTTGATGCTGCTGTTGCTATCGTTAATGCTGTTGTTGCTATCGTTGATGCTGTTGTTGCTATCGATGATGCTGTTGTTGCTATCGTTGATGCTGTTGTTGCTATCGTTAATGCTGTTGTTGTTATCAATAATGCTGTTGTTGCTATCGTTGATGCTGCTGTGGCTATCGTTGATGCTGTTGTTGCTATCGATGATGCTGCTGTTGCTATCGTTGCTATCGTTAATGCTGTTGTTGCTATCGTTAATGCTGTTGTTGCTATCGTTGATGCTGTTGTTGCTATCGTTAATGCTGTTGTTGCTATCAATGATGCTGTTGTTGCTATCGTTGATGCTGCTGTGGCTATCGTTGATGCTGTTGTTGCTATCGTTGATGCTGCTGTTGCTATCGTTGCTATCGTTAATGCTGTTGTTGCTATCGTTAATGCTGTTGTTGCTATCGTTGATGCTGTTGTTGCTATCGTTGATGGTGTTGTTGCTATCGTTGATGGTGTTGTTGCTATCGTTAATGCTGTTGTTGCTATCGTTGATGCTGTTGTTGCTATCGTTGATGGTGTTGTTGCTATCGTTGATGCTGTTGTTGCTGTTGTTGCTATCGTTGATGCTGTTGTTGCTATCGTTGATACTGTTGTTGCTATCGTTGATGCTGTTGTTGCTATCGATGATGCTGTTGTTGCTATCGATGATGCTGTAGTTGCTATCGTTTTTTGCAGGATATCCTAATGCCAGTTGAGTAACTATAGCGTAAAGAACTTATATAGAGTCGAGGTTGTATATTATATATGTATCGTTGATGATGATCTTAGGAGACAACAACTTGATATCTGTGTGTTATCTTGCCTAAGATGTCTACGTTGATGTTTGCACAAGTTATATGGTTAAGGTTAGATTAATTAGATTAATAATCAATTAATATTAGTATTGATTAATAGATTAATATTCCTGGTTCTTGTACCCTTTCTTAAGTTAGTAGGAGTGTTGGGAACCCACTCAGTAAGAACAGGCAGAACAGGGTTAGAACAGGGTTAGAACAGGGTAAAAACAGGCAGAACAGGGTAAGAACAGGGTGAGAACAGGGTAAGAACAGGGTTAGAACAGGGTTAGAACAGGGTAAGAACAGGGTAAGAACAGGCAGAACAGGGTAAGAACAGGCAGAACAGGGTAAGAACAGGCAGAACAGGGTAAGAACAGGCAGAACAGGGTAAGAACAGGCAGAACAGGGTAAGAACAGGCAGAACAGGGAAACACTAACCTTAGGGAACAGCATAACACGTAAGATTAACAACAAAATTGACGTTTTAGTCTAAGGAGATAAATTCTGTTGTATTTCTTGACTGTCCATAATTCAACTCTAAATGAACAGAGTTTTCAGTTAAGTCTAATAAAAGAAAGTCTCTAATACGATTTCGAAAAAACTTGCCTGTTACAAATTCAAAATCGGCGGCCATCTTGGATGTAAAGATAAAAATTAATTGAAATTATCAAATCGATATCACAAATGAGTTCCTACCCCCCCCCCCGACAAAAAATTGTCCTATGCGATTTTTTTAGGTCAGTCTAATAACAAGATTATTTCCGAAATGGTCAATAGAAATTTTGAATTTGTGAATGTCATGGAGTCCCTCAACCCCCAAAAAAATTATCTGTTATAAAAGTCTATCTAGATCGTTTTTTGACGATTTTCAGACTTCCTCAGACTTTACAACCCGACCTATTTTGCCAGCGTCTGAAAATGTCCCTTTTAATAATCCCGTGTCTTTTTAATAATCCCGTGTCTTTTTAATAATCCCGTGTCTTTTTAATAATCCCGTGTCTTTTTAATAATCCCGTGTCTTTTTAATAATCCCGTGTCTTTTTAATAATCCCGTGTCTTTTTAATAATCCCGTGTCTTTTTAATAATCCCGTGTCTTTTTAATAATCCCGTGTCTTTTTAATAATCCCGTGTCTTTTTAATAATCCCGTGTCTTTTTAATAATCCCGTGTCTTTTTAAAAATCCCGTGTCTTTTTAATAATCCCGTGTCTTTTTAATAATCCCGTGTCTTTTTAATAATCCCGTGTCTTTTTAATAATCCCGTGTCTTTTTAATAATCCCGTGTCTTTTTAATAATCCCGTGTCTTTTTAATAATCCCGTGTCTTTTTAATAATCCCGTGTCTTTTTAATAATCCCGTGTCTTTTTAATAATCCCGTGTCTTTTTAATAATCCCGTGTCTTTTTAATAATCCCGTGTCTTTTTAATAATCCCGTGTCTTTTTAAAAATCCCGTGTAAGTAGATCTTTATATACATACTATATAGATGTCACGTCTGTGACGGGAAAAAAACATGTTTTTTTTTTTTTAAACTATGTTTTCCATGTGTTTTTTTTCACGTGAGGGAATTCTTCAAAATCTCTTTACCGATTGCTTAGAAATTTTGACACAACGTTCCATTCGAATACGTGCGTGTTTTTATATACCTACTATATAGATGCAACACCAGTAACAGGTAAAACCATGCTTTAAAAAAAATAGCGCCATCTGTTGTACGTAAGAGCAACACATGCTATAGTAAATATGTTACGATTCCATTTCAGTGTTTCCGATTGCATTGATAAATTAAATTTTTCATAGATTTCGTTTTTTTTTTTCATTTTGATATAATTATTTTGTGATATTGTCTTGGAATTGAGCTGTGTTGTTTACCATACCGTTCATTTGGCGAGTACAGTTTATTTTGTAATTTGTTCATTGTTTTTCATTTCGTTTTTTAACTGCTCTAATTTTTCTCTAATGAGAACCCAGATCATTTGATGTTCCCAATTTTCTGAAGGGAACATCAGATCACTTAGGAATGCATCGGATGAGGGAGTGAGGAATGGTAGGGAGGACGAGGGGACGGGGCAGTTGGGGATGGTGGGGAGGACGAGGGGACGGGGGAGTGGGGAATAGTGGGGAGGAATGGGGGACAGGGGAAGGTTGTTGAGCCACAGCAACGCGTGGCCGGGTACAGCTAGTATACATATAAATATATGCTTAAGTCCTTATATTGTCAAAACATGTCTTTCAGGCTCGGCCCGCACTCGCCCCTATAACTAAATATGATATAATCTATCACGGGCGGTTATCTAAGGGAAAGAGCGAGAGAGGTAATGGTATTAAGACCCCACCATGTAGCCAACACCGGGTTTTACACACAACAACCCACCTAATACCATTAACTTGCCCAAACAAAGTTATACAAAAACCTTTCCACAAATTTCCTCTCCAGCCAAGAGGAAAGAAAGGGTAGATATAGACACATATAACCACTTATCACCAGTAATTATTTACCCAGGGCAAAATAGATTTAAAATATAAATACCTGTGGCTACAATTAAGGTTCTTTATCACCTACATTAGTCACTATTCACAGCATAACACTGCATGCACATTACTTGAGGAGACTACTTAACCTGTGCCTTCAGTGACAATATACTTAACAGAATGAATAAACTATAGATGTACTGGGTGAGTGTCAGATACATATATACATGCTTAGGAACACATATGAGTATTACACACAGAAATCACAATAGAGTGATGCATCAAATGAACAAATCCACAAGGGCCGTGACGAGGATTCGAACCTGCGTCCGAGAGCATCCCAGACGCTGCCTTTATCGACTGAGCTACGACATGGTTAAAAGAATTAAAACCAGAAGTTCTACTGAACTTACTTCGATTCTGCAGTCTCTCCGAGACACAAACCAGGATTTTACTGCGAAAGGGTAGGGGCGAAGAGGTAGAACAGCTTATTGACATAACTCAAGTGTATGGGGGAATTGTGTAAAAGCCTGGTTTGTGTCTCGGAGAGGCTGCAGGATCCAAGTAAGTTCAGTAGAAATTCTGGTTTCAGTTCTTTTAACCATGTCGTAGCTTAGTCGATAAAGGCAGCGTCTGGGATGCTCTCGGACGTAGGTTCGAATCCTCTTCACGACCCTTGAAGATTTGAACAATATACTAGGTGAGTGTACAGCCCTACGTCTTGACGCTCCGACCGCCTCCACAACACTGAAGTTCAAACTGGCGGTGAGGCGGCTGAAGCCCCCAGTCCGCAGCTTGTTGCCACGTCTACATAACCGACAGTTACAAACAGGTTTTTCTAGAACATTACCTTTAAAATTTCCATAGTTAGTAACGAAGTTAACACCAATAAGCATACGAATAATTCCACTATCACCACATTCTCCTAGAGTGAGTATTTTAAGCACTTCCCACACGGATCTAGCACGAGGGTAAGCTGGCAACACCGCTCTCCTCCACCTCGCTGAGATAACCCTTATATTTTCCTTCCTCCAATAACTGTTAACTAAGCCGTCTTATCCCTTAACACACTCATTATCCTCTACTGTCTCTCGCAATTAACCTCGGCAAACTAATAAACCATTTTAGACCTTGTTGACACAATTAACAATCCTGTTACACTCTCCTGCGCAGCTTTACCGCATCTCGCTCAGTCTGCGCACATTCAGCATGACTATGTTGTGACCGGTCACAACATAGCCCTCAGCACATCCGGCCGTCTACACAACCACATACTTGCCGGATATTCACACACATATATATATATATATATATATATATATATATATATATATATATATATATATATATATATATATATATATATATATATATATATATATATATCATTGGTTTTGTCGGGGGGACAGGAAGCCTGCGTGTATTCTTTAGGCTAATATCGAGGTCCCTCCCATGTTGACCCCCCACACGAGTCGCCAAGCTCCCGGGTACCTATTTACTGCTAGGTGAAGAGAGGCATTAGGGGGAAAGTAAACGTGGCCAAACGTTACTCTCCTGACCAGGAATCGAACCAACAGAACAATTATTTCTTCATAAATAGCAAATATATTTGAAATTGGGAAGAAGTTAAAATACCCAAAATCGATCTTGGATCTTGCGTTTGGTCAAGCAAAAAGGACTTTCTACAAACAGACTACTAAGTCGAAACCAGAACTGAAAAATTCGTTGGTATTACCATATTCTGAGGGTCTAGTAAATCTTGCCCCAGCCCTGAAGAACCTTAATATTAATCTAGTGTTCAAAAATGATAATACAGTTAAGTCCATGTTAATTAAGAACTCGCCCTCGTCTGTAGCAGGTTGTGTGTATTCCATCCCTTGTAATGAGTGTGCATGTGTTTACATCGGCCAGACTGGTAAATCTCTTTCCTCGCGTTTAAAACAGCATTCATATGCTATTCGTACAGCCCAGCAATCCAGTGCATTGTATTTACATTCCAGTTTATGTAATCATTCTATCGACTTCACAGGGGCAAAATGTATTGTTAAAAGTAAGGATTTTGTTGAACGAAACGTGATCGAGTCTGCTCTGATCAAACATTGTAACAACAGCCTTAATGTGAGCCCCGGTATGTACAAGTTGGATCCCTATTTAAGCCTCAATATAGCACGTCAAAACAATATAGCAATCATTTAAACACGTATGGCACTTGGAGATATTAAAAGGAGCTGCCTTGTATGGGCCAATAGGCCTTCTGCAGTTACCTTCTTTCTTATAATTCCTTTCCTCCACTTATTTTTGGTGGTCAGGTGATCTGCCCAGGCGGATATAAAGGTCTGATCAGCAAACTTATCTTCATTCTACTTTGCTCTGATGAAGGCGAATTAGCCGAAAACGCGTTAAGCATTTTCTATTTTTCATATGTGGTTATTCTGCATACTTGGATCAGTGTTTTTGTGATCATTGTTGCATATATATATATATATATATATATATATATATATATATATATATATATATATATATATATATATATATATATATATATATATATATATATATATATATATATATATATATATATATATATATATATCTATCTATCTATATATATATATATAGATGGATATATATATATATATATATATATATATATATATATACATATATATACATGTCTCACTGAATATGACAGCATATTCCGTATTTACTATTTTCTGATTTAGGCTTCTATCCCTCTTACTAATGTCTTGCATCAGGGTTCAACTAGAAGAGTTCACCAAAAGTTATGTTGTTTTCAAGGTGAAGAAAAAAAAGAGTTGAATAACTAAAGAATGTATTACTCTAATAAAAAAAATCACACGATGTTTCGAACCTCCATGGTTTATTCTCAAGTGATGTTACAGTGATTGATTGATGAAGATTAAGCCACCCAAGAGGTGGTACGGGCATGAATAGCCCGTAAGTGGTACAATTTTTTTTGTCCAGCTGCTGAACACCTTTGTTGACCAGGAGAGTGACTGTGTTGATGGCTTCAGGGTGGCCACTGCAAGATTCAGGAACTCTTAAAGCTCTTCTAAGGTCATTGGTTGCTTCACATTCCAGAAGATAGTGAAGTAATGGCTTTTCTGTGACAGTTTGGCAGAAGATGCACTCTCTCTGTCGGGGTTCACCAATCTCCCAGTTGCATCTGTAACCTAGCCGTAGTCTATATAACCTAACTGCTGTTTCCCTGTGGATTCCTTTTGGGATATTTAACCTTTCTAATTTGGTTGCCTGAAGATACCATGTTGCAGATGGCGAACCTTCAGCTATTCTCTGGTGCAGGTCGGCTTTGTTGAGATGTGAGAGTTTTTTGGTGATGATGTGTTTTATGTTCTCTAGGCTGAGTTGAATTGTTTTATGTATCACTGGATGACGAGTTGCCAATTTAGCAATTTCATCAGCTTTTTCAGTTAATGGGATTCCAATATGGGATGGGATCCAGTTTAAAGTTATGTTGAGGCCTTTGCCTTTAGCGACTGCTCCAAGATACAAAATGGTGGTAATTATTTCCACATTATCTTTCCACTGTTTTTGTCCTAGTATTTGAAGTGCAGCTTTTGAGTCTGTGTGTATGATTGCATTTTGAGTGTTTTGTGCAATCACATATGCGAATGCCTGTTGTATGGCAAACAGCTCAGTTTGGGTTGATGATACTAGTCCTCCCAGTCTCCAATATGCCTGAACGCTGGTCGTGCAAAGAGCAGCGCCAGCACTCTCATTTTCTGTGTCCACCGATCCGTCTGTGAAGATGTGGGTGGCTCCTGCTACTGCTATGCTATACATTTGCTCTTCTATTATGAGCCTTAGGATTGTCGGATCATAGGCAGCCGTTTTCATTGGGAGACTTTCTATTACTATTTAGAAAGTAGGCTCTTCCCACGGCGCGGAAGGAGTGTAATTTGGGTGTGGATGATCACCCTCTCTATCAAGAATCATGTTTTTTAAATGTAGTCTGTTTACGACTTTTCCTGCTCTTGCAACCCAAGAGTTTCCATTGTTTTGGCCTAATCCAACCACCAAGGCCTGCCGTACTGGGATTGGATCAGAAGAAATAATTATCTTACTGACAATTGTAGCTGTCCTTTGTGATATTCTTTCTTGTAGAGAGGGCAAACCCGTCTCCAGTCTAAGAGTTTCAAGCCTGGTCCACATGGGGGCTTCCAGTGCGGCTCTCATAGCATTGTTTTGGGCGACTTCAAGCTTTTTCCACTGTTGGTGTGATAGATTTGTGAGTGCAGGTGCGGCATAATCGATCACTGATCTGACTGCCTGTACATAGTATGTGCGAAGGACTTGCAGATTGGCTCCTCCAGAAAGGGAGGTTAGTGACCTGAGGATTGCCGTCCGGGCCGCAGTTCGGACGGCAATCCTCAGGTGTTACAGTACAGAACATTATATTTTATATTAATAGCGGGTCAGGTGAATACAAATGGATCGAACAATGGGATCAGGTGTAAACAAAGGGTGTACATAGGGTAGACATGAAAGAGAAAAGAAGCTAAGGATCAGAAGGTTAAATAGGGTACATACAAAGATTAATCAAGCATAGTGGACGCTGTTTGTCAAGTGGTGTCTTCTATGTCGGCATCTTGACGGTCCGGTCTTGTTCTTACTCTCATGGTGGGTAGAGTGAAGAGTTCCGTAACTTGGGTATTTATGGAAGGTTGTTCTATGGTAGCTCAAGAAACTGGCCAAGCCAATCCGATTACTTAAGTAGTTACGACTCAGGATATTGTGTGTGGTTTAGCATTACCTACCAGCACAGGCCGGGATGGGACCCAAGCGCTTAACCTAACCTGCCATCAAGGCATAGTTAAGTAAGTAGAGAGAGAGAGAGAGAGAGAGAGAGAGAGAGAGAGAGAGAGAGAGAGAGAGAGAGAGAGAGAGAGAGAGAGAGAGAGAGAGAGAGAGAGAGAGAGAGAGAGAGAGAGACAGAGAGAGAGAGAGAGAGAGAGAGAGAGAGAGAGAGAGAGAGAGAGAGAGAGAGAGAGAGAGAGAGAGAGAGAGAGAGAGAGAGAGAGAGAGAGAGAGAGAGAGAGAGAGAGAGAGACAGAGAGAGAGAGAGACAGAGAGAGAGACAGAGAGAGAGACAGAGAGAGAGACAGAGAGAGAGACAGAGAGAGAGACAGAGAGAGAGACAGAGAGAGAGACAGAGAGAGAGAGAGAGAGAGAGAGAGAGAGGAAGGAGACGAAAGGAGACGAAAGGAGTGACCAAACAGAGAGAGAGTAATAAGATAGATCATTGTTGATGCTGTCAACAATAACACGTTCCTGTAGGGAGGGGGGATGGGGCCAGGGGTGGGGGGGGGATAGAGGGGGGTAGAAGCCCCCCAACACCCCCCTCTACCTCAACTACCCATCGCCCCCCTCTAAGACCGTGATATAAAGGTCTTCACAGAATGATGATATCATTTAATTTCCTGTTTTGATACGGACTTTTGTTTTCATATGGACGCCAAGGTCACTGTTTGGTGGGGCTCCGCCTCCTGGGACCCGCCTTAAGCTCTAGCATCTGCCCCATGGATCTAATATTTTTTATAATATATCCTATGATTTTTTTTTCACAGTTCTGAAGTGGACTTAGGTATGGGGTTAATGAGGTACTTAAAGAAACACAGGGTACAGGACACAGGGTACAGGACACAGGGTACAGGACACAGGACACAGGACACAGGGTACAGGACACAGGGTACAGGACACAGGACACAGGGTACAGGACACAGGACACAGGGTACAGGACACAGGGTACAGGACACAGGACACAGGGTACAGGACACAGGGTACAGGACACAGGACACAGGACACAGGGTACAGGACACAGGGTACAGGACACAGGACACAGGGTACAGGACACAGGGTACAGGACACAGGGTACAGGACACAGGGTACAGGACACAGGACACAGGGTACAGGACACAGGGTACAGGACACAGGGTACAGGACACAGGGTACAGGACACAGGACACAGGGTACAGGACACAGGACACAGGGTACAGGACACAGGGTACAGGACACAGGGTACAGGATACAGGGTACAGGACACAGGGTACAGGACACAGGGTACAGGACACAGGGTACAGGACACAGGGTACAGGATACAGGGTACAGGACACAGGACACAGGGTACAGGACACAGGACACAGGGTACAGGACACAGGCTACAGGACACAGGGTACAGGATACAGGGTACAGGACACAGGGTACAGGACACAGAGTACAGGACACAGGGTACAGGACACAATCTGACCTACTCATAGAAGGAAAGCAACATGTAAAAGATCTGGGAGTAATGATGTCTGACGACCTGACATTTAGTGAACATAACCGAGCAAATATAGCGGCGGCGGCGGCCAGGACAATGATAGGATGGATTATGAGAACGTTCACATCCAGAGACCCCACAGCAATGTTAATACTATTTACATCACTGGTGTTGTCCCGTCTTGAGTACTGCTCGGTACTCACTTCCCCCTTCAGAGCAGAAGAGATCTCTGAGTTAGAGGGAATACAGAGAACATATACGGCACGCATAGACACGATAAAACATCTAAACTATTGGGACCGTCTCAAAGCTCTCAAAATGTACTCTCTGGAAAGGAGACGAGAAAGGTGTCAAATAATATACACATGGAAGATACTGGAGGGCCAGGCCCCAAATTTGCACAGTAGAATAACAACATACTGGAGTGAAAGGTACGGAAGGAAATGCAGAATAGAACCAGTGAAGAGTAGAGGTGCCATAGGCACAATCAGAGAACACTGTCTGAACATCAGAGGTCCAGTGAGGAGTAGAGGTGCCATAGGCACAATCAGAGAACACTGTCTGAACATCAGAGGTCCAGTGAGGAGTAGAGGTGCTATAGACACAATCAGAGAACACTGTCTGAACATCAGAGGTCCAGTGAGGAGTAGAGGTGCCATAGACACAATCAGAGAACACTGTCTGAACATCAGAGGTCCAGTGAGGAGTAGAGGTGCCATAGACACAATCAGAGAACACTGTCTGAACATCAGAGGACCAGTGAGGAGTAGAGGTGCCATAGGCACAATCAGAGAACACTGTCTGAACATCAGAGGTCCAGTGAGGAGTAGAGGTGCCATAGACACAATCAGAGAACACTGTCTGAACATCAGAGGTCCACAGCTGTTCAACACTCTCCCAGTAAGCATTAGAAATACACTGTACCTAGTACACTGTACCTAGTACACTGTACCTAGTACACTGTACCTAGTACACTGTACCTACTACACTGTACCGAGTAGGATCTGACAGGTGAACGTCATGAGTTACTCAAGAACTGACAAATCTGTAAACTGTCGGCTCGTAACTCTCCCTATAAACTACCATCAATCTGCTCTGAACTATCTGTCCCCTCCTAACGATCACTAATGACCGTACGACCCCAGGGGGCACCTGCCACAGTGTTGCGTCACGAAGCCTTCTTCCCAGTTAAGTGTTTTCTCTCTTGTAGGAAGTTCTAGTTTTATTATTTAATTCAAGTATCGCAAATATACGAAGTGTTGATGTTACCTTAGCAAGAGAAGCAGCAAAAGTAGCAGCATCAGAAGGAACAACAACAACAGCACACTTAAAAAAGTAGTATAGGTTGCAACAACAGCAACAAAAGCAGAAGTTGCAGCAGCTAAGAATTTTTCTTTAAGCAAAAGCTTTGCTTGTTGCAGTAAATTATCTCTCATGAAACAGCAAATTGCAAATTGGTGTTGCTTTACCTCCGTGTGATTGTAGTATACGCGATGAACTGTTTTTTTGGAAGTTGTTGGTGAGAGAGTGTCCGAGACTGGTGGGGAGGGCGGGAAGAGCTTGACACAAAGTACATCTGCAGGGTCAAGATAAGGCCTCCCACGCTGACCACACGCCCGGGCGGGCGCCGCGATCACCAATGGTGGCAGCGGGGGGATGGATGGATAGAACTCCCAGTGGTGGTGGTGGGGTAGGGTGGACGGGACTCCCAGTGGTGTTGGTGGGGTAGGGTGGACGGGACTCCCAGTGGTGGCAGCGGGGGGATGGATGGATACAACTCCCAGTGGTGGTGGTGGGGTAGGGTGGACGGGGCTCCCAGTGATGGTGGTATGGTAGGGTCGACAGGGCTCCCAGTGGTGGTGGTGGGGTAGGGTGGACGGGGCTCCCAATGGTGGCAGCGGGGGGATGGATGGATAGAACTCCAGTGGTGGGGTAGGGTGGACGGGACTCCCAGTGGTGGTGGGGTAGGGTGGACGGGACTCCCAGTGGTGTTGGTGGGGTAGGGTCGACAGGGCTCCCAGTGGTGGCAGCGGGGGGATGGATGGATAGAACTCCCAGTGGTGGTGGTGTGGTAGGGTGGACGGGGCTCCCAGTGGTGGTGGTATGGTAGGGTCGACAGGGCTCCCAGTGGTGGTGGTGGGGTAGGGTGGACGGGGCTCCCAATGGTGGCAGCGGGGGGATGGATGGATAGAACTCCAGTGGTGGGGTAGGGTGGACGGGACTCCCAGTGGTGGTGGGGTAGGGTAGACGGGACTCCCAATGGTGACAGCAGTGAGGATAGTTGGGTAGAACTTAAATGTTTGGGAAAGGAAGGGTAGCCCATAATGGTGGTGGTAGATGAACTGGTTGGCAGTGTGAAGGGTGTGATGGGAAAGTAGAATATCTTTATGTATTCCTGTACTCCAAAGTACAGTATGTAGTAAAGGTAGAAGGCTGTAGAAGGCTATCAGTGATGTAACAAGGCAATTCTCTCTGTGTTCCTCTTCGCGCCTTCTTTAGATAATTATTTACTTCTCTTTATGTTAACATGTAGTTAATTACTTCATTGAGGATAATTAACTCCTCATCAACCCTGTAACAGACAGGTAATTAGAGATATTTAAGTGAAAGAGGACAGGTTAATTTGACTTTCAAAAGCCTCTTAAACATAACTAATCAAGACATTTTCCCACAAGCTCTAATCTCATTAACACAATGGAGAACGTGTGTTTTAATTAGAGAATTGGGTACTTTCCTAATTGTCCTCGTTTCGGCCATTCACCTCTTGCTACATTAGTTCTTTTTATAAATGAAATCTCACTTTAATTGTTGTTGTTGTTTAAGACTCGCTACTTGGAACAAAAAGTTCCAAGTAGCACGGGCTATGGTGAGCCCGTGTCTCACTTTAACTAGGCCCAGTTCTCCATGACATGGAGCCCAAGTTAAACTGTCCCATACCTCTCAAGATTTACTCTGAAATTATAATGAAGCCAGACCTGGTCTACCTGTTAGGTCTGGTCTACCAGTTAGGTCTGGTCTACCAGTTAGGTCTGGTCTACCAGTTAGGTCTGGTCTACCAGTTAGGTCTGGTCGACCAGTTAGGTCTGGTCTACCTGTTAGGTCTGGTCTACCAGTTAGGTCTGGTCTACCAGTTAGGTCTGGTCTACCTGTTAGGTCTGGTCGACCAGTTAGGTCTGGTCTACCTGTTAGGTCTGGTCTACCTGTTAGGTCTGGTCTACCAGTTAGGTCTGGTCTACCTGTTAGGTCTGGTCTACCAGTTAGGTCTGGTCTACCTGTTAGGTCTGGTCTACCAGTTAGGTCTGGTCTACCAGTAAGACCTGGTCTACCAGTAAGACCTGGTCTACCAGTAAGACCTGGTCTACCAGTAAGACCTGGTCTACAGTAAGACCTGGTCTACCAGTAAGACCTGGTCTAGCAGTTAGGTCTGGTCTACCTGTTAGGTCTGGTCTACCAGTTAGGTCTGGTCTACCAGTAAGACCTGGTCTACCAGTAAGACCTGGTCTACCAGTAAGACCTGGTCTACCAGTAAGACCTGGTCTACCAGTAAGACCTGGTCTAGCAGTTAGGTCTGGTCTAGCAGTTAGGTCTGGTCTACCTGTTAGGTCTGGTCTACCTGTTAGGTCTGGTCTAGCAGTTAGGTCTGGTCTACCTGTTAGGTCTGGTCTACCTGTTAGGTCTGGTCTACCAGTTAGGTCTGGTCTACCAGTTAGGTCTGGTCGACCAGTTAGGTCTGGTCTAGCAGTTAGGTCTGGTCGACCAGTTAGGTCTGGTCGACCAGTTAGGTCTGGTCGACCAGTTAGGTCTGGTCTACCTGTTAGGTCTGGTCTACCTGTTAGGTCTGGTCTACCAGTTAGGTCTGGTCTACCTGTTAGGTCTGGTCTACCAGTTAGGTCTGGTCTACCTGTTAGGTCTGGTCTACCAGTTAGGTCTGGTCTAGCAGTTAGGTCTGGTCTAGCAGTTAGGTCTGGTCTACCAGTTAGGTCTGGTCTACCAGTTAGGTCTGGTCTACCAGTTAGGTCTGGTCTAGCAGTTAGGTCTGGTCTAGCAGTTAGGTCTGGTCTAGCAGTTAGGTCTGGTCTAGCAGTTAGGTCTGGTCTACCAGTTAGGTCTGGTCGACCAGTTAGGTCTGGTCGACCAGTTAGATCTGGTCTACCAGTTAGGTCTGGTCGACCAGTTAGGTCTGGTCGACCAATTAGGTCTGGTCGACCAGTTAGATCTGGTCTACCTGTTAGGTCTGGTCGACCAGTTAGGTCTGGTCTACCAGTTAGGTCTGGTCTAGCAGTTAGGTCTGGTCGACCAGTTAGGTCTGGTATACCTGTTAGGTCTGGTCTACCTGTTAGGTCTGGTCTACCTGTTAGGTCTGGTCGACCAGTTAGGTCTGGTCTACCAGTTAGGTCTGGTCTACCAGTTAGGTCTGGTCGACCAGTTAGGTCTGGTCTAGCAGTTAGGTCTGGTCGACCAGTTAGGTCTGGTCGACCAGTTAGGTCTGGTCTACCTGTTAGGTCTGGTCTACCTGTTAGGTCTGGTCTACCTGTTAGGTCTGGTCTACCAGTTAGGTCTGGTCTACCTGTTAGGTCTGGTCTATCCTCTCTCTCTCTCTCTCTCTCTCTCTCTCTCTCTCTCTCTCTCTCTCTCTCTCTCTCTCTCTCTCTCTCATTCTCTCTCTTCCTGGCTCTTTATTCCCTTGCTTCTCCTCTATTTACTGAATTATGGTATTTTAATTCATTTTAGCATTTTCTCCTCTGCATTTCTGTCAATAAGATCTTCTCTACCTAGTCTAGTATTACTAGTCTTTACTAGTAATACTAGAATAACAGTTTACCGTATGCTAATTAGGGTTTTACTCTCAGTGGTCAATGTTATGTTAATAAGGAGACAGATATGGGTTTACAATAGGACAACTGTAGGGTTTTAACAAAATTTACACGTTAATTTAGCCTTTAAATGTATATTTACCACCACTTGTAAACATCTCTTAAACTAACATCTCGTAATCTTATAATTTTATTTTTTATTTTATTATTATTATTTTTTAATTATTATTTTCTACCACAGACGTGGCCAGACATTTACAATGCTAACCAGCATATATACATTTTCTTCTGTCCACCATGGACAGAGTGAAAGAGCTGTTGAACATATAGTTCAGCGATTTATTGAACAATCAGCCACAGAAGGTGATTGTAGTGCTTTTAACATGCTAAATTTTAAGGGTTCCAGTTGTCGTTAATTAGTCTTCTTCCTTAAATCAAATCTCTTATAAACATTGTTATAAACTCTTATATACAGAGTTCTTACTTACACGAAATCTAACCGATTTCCCTTCGCAAGATTTCCTCTTGAGTTAAAATTAGGCCTCTCGGAAACTAACAGTCGAGTCCTGTAATTGACTGTTTGATGCCCAATGGGTCCTTGGGATCAGCTGTTCATGGTTGATGGTGGAGTGACTGTAGGGAAATGAGATAGTTCTCTGTGTCTCACCTCCCAGGGGCCAGATTCACGAAGTAGTTACACAAGCACTTAGGAGCCTGTACATCTTTTCTCTATCTTTGGCGGCTTTGTTTACAATTATTAAACAGTTAATGAGCTCCGAAGCACCAGGAGGCTGTTTATAACAATAACAACAGTTGATTGGCAAGTTTTCATGCTTGTAAACTGTTTAATAAATGTAACCAAAGCCGTCAAAGATTGAGGAAAGATGTACACGTTCTTAAGTGCTTGCGTAACTGCTTCGTGAATCTGGCCCAGGATCTTTGCCCTCACCAACATGTTTTTCACATGTGATGCTTAAGGTCTGTAGTGTACTTAAATATATGGAAGGAAACACCTTTAATAATCTCTTATTACAGTTCATTCCAATTGCTAACTCTTCCTACTATATTTGACTTTAAATAGGCTGTCCTTACCCACCATATCTATTTCCATTAGTATCGTGTATGTAGGGAACATGGCATGAACGGCAATACAGGCGTGTAGCGGCGAGGGAGGAGTCATTACATATTATGTGTAAAGATAGTTACATGTACCACACAATTGTTTCATGTAGATTCCATCTCATATTGGTCCCTGAATTGCATAGGATTAACATGACTCAGCCAAAGAATTTGTCTTACAAAGATATGACATTAACCTTCAACAGCCTGTAAACAACCTGTTAATGTGCCAGAAACTTCACGAAAACTTGCAAGATTTGGTCTATTGGTCTATCACTACGGCAACCTGCAACAAGGAGCCGTAGGCCTCTGCTTGATCCTGCAATATCAACAGACCCCTAGATGTTGTCAAGACTCGGCTTGCCCTCCTTACCTTGAGGTTACCTTGAAGTTACTTTGAGGTTACTTTGAGGTTACCTTGAGGTTACTTTGAGGTTACTTTGAGGTTACCTTGAAGTTACCTTGAGGTTACTTTGAGGTTACCTTGAGGTTACCTTGAGGTTACCTTGAGGTTACCTTGAGGTTACTTTGAGGTTACCTTGAGGTTACCTTGAAGTTACCTCGAGATTTCTTTGCGGTTACATTAATATTACCTTGAGGTTACATTAATATTAACTTGAGGTTACCTTGAGAGGTATCTTGATGTTACCTTGCGAATCAACATCACCGTGACCCGGAGATATTCATTGATGGTCTGATCAACCAAGCTGTTGTATGCCGCTTCACTTATACCAGAGGACGAATCACAGTTCAGTTGAACAGATCCCCTTGTGTATACAGGAGCTGGTTCACCTCAAGCCCGTCTTCACATTCTCGCGAGGGTGTTGCACAGCCGTGATGTTGTCGACCTGCCGTTCGACGTTCCCTCCCCGACCGGCTCTCTTACCTAACCTAACCTTCACCATGATCCTACAAATCTATAAGATAGAATGCCTGTCTGTTTGTCTATTCACAGTTGGAGGCCTCACGCAAATTGTCAGAGGTAATGGTCTGGGGTATGGGATGAACATAGGCTGCTCGGGTGTCACCACAATTCAATAGCTAACAGCGTGTTAGGGCCACATACAGACCCCCACGACGATTTTTGGCACTGCCCGCGCCAGCTGCACAGCTAAATATTTTCAAAACAAACTTTTCGAAAATTATTTTGTTCCTATAGTAATAGGTACTAATATTCACCAATCTCAGGAAAATTAACAGAAGTTTCTTGGTGTCAATAATTTGCCCGTACTAGCATAAACCAGGTGATTCCTCCGGCGTCAAATGCTTCGCAAGCCCCGCGGGATTTACCAGAGTTAAGGAGTAATTATTATTCTTTAGTATATCTCACTACTGAGTCCCTCTCACTGGCCTCTTCTCTTACAAATTACGTCTGAATTTGCAACCCGTTCTCGCATTCGCTTATAGTCGATATTTTGCTTATGAATAAGTGCATATGTGATATACTAATTTATTGTGAATATTTGAGTTTACCTGAAAAGCTGAATAGAAAACCACAACCTAACCTAACCTTCTTAGTATGTTAAGATAAGCATTTTAATGCTTCTTATTTACAATTAGTACTTAACCTATACCCACATTGATATTACAATTTTATAAAAATAATAAAACAAAACTAAAATATTTTAATAAATTGCAAAGTAACTCAGGATATAGTCAAATTTTGTATAAAATCTCTATTGTTTAATAAAACTGAAAAGAAATTCTTAATATTTAAAACTTGTGTATAGCGAGCGAAACAGGCGGAAAAGTTAGCGCCTTGGAAAAAAATATAATTTGGAATATACCACATATATACTTATTCATAAGCGAAATATTGACTATAGGCAATTAGTCATATATGTGCTGTCAAGTTCAAGTTCAAGTATGTTTATTGAGACAAGAAAGAAATACATCACAAAGGGATAGAGTAGCTTAGGCTATTTCTACCCCCCACCCTGTATGTGCTGTCTTGTGCCAGAGCGGCCTGCATGCGGCCGTTTGCTCGTATGGCCGAAAATGGACGTAATTTGAAAAATGCAAAAAATTGAAAATAAATTTTAGATTTGTTTTCTCAAACAATAAGTTAAGGGTCCTGTGGTAGGTTAGGAGGGCAGGCAGTTCTAATAGTTTCAAAACGTCCTGAAGACGTTAATGAGAGTGAGAGTGAGAGTGAGAGTGAGAGGGGGTGAGAGAGGAGGGGGAGAGGAGTGAGAGTGGGAGTGGAGGCGGGGAGGCCGGAGGCGGGAGATAGCGGGTATCAGAGACGTGATAACGTGCTGGCTGCGGATGTGTGGATGTGGGGCGCTATCTTCACTACCACCACCACTACCACTACTACCATCACCACCACCACCACCACCACCACCACCACCACCACCACCACTACTACCATCACCACCACCACCACCACAAACACCACCACCACCACCACCACTACTACCATCACCACCACCACCACTACCACAAACACCACCACCACCACCACCAGTAGGACAACCATACCTTCCCTTGAGTTTACCTTGACTTGGTTTCGGAGCTCAACGTCCCCGCGGCCCGGTCGTCGACCAGGCCTCCTGGTTGCTGGACTGGTCAACCAGGCTGTTGGACGCGGCTGCTCGCAGCCTGACGTATGAGTCACAGTCTGGTTGATCAGGTATCCTTTGGAGGTGTTTATCCAGTTC
Organism: Procambarus clarkii; assembly: GCF_040958095.1. Lineage (NCBI taxonomy): Eukaryota > Metazoa > Arthropoda > Malacostraca > Decapoda > Cambaridae > Procambarus > Procambarus clarkii. Next base: position 2,107,613 of record NC_091201.1, read on the forward strand.
TCTCATGAACACTGTGAGGGGTCGGCCAGTTATGCCCCTTATGTGTAGTGGAAGCGTGTTGAACAGTCTCGGGCCTCTGATGTTGATAGTTCTCTCTTGAACACTGTGAGGGGATCGTCCAGTTATGTCCCTTATGTGTAGTGGAAGCGTGTTGAACAGTCTCGGGCCTCTGATGTTGATAGTTCTCTCTTGAACACTATGAGGGGTCGGCCAGTTATGTCCCTTATGTGTAGTGGAAGCGTGTTGAACAGTCTCGGGCCTCTGATGTTGATAGTTCTCTCTTGAACACTGTGAGGGGTCGGCCAGTTATGTCCCTTATGTGTAGTGGAAGCGTGTTGAACAGTCTCGGGCCTCTGATGTTGATAGTTCTCTCTTGAACACTGTGAGGGGTCGGCCAGTTATGTCCCTTATGTGTAGTGGAAGCGTGTTGAACAGTCTCGGGCCTCTGATGTTGATAGTTCTCTCTTGAACACTGTGAGGAGTCGGCCAGTTATGTCCCTTATGTGTAGTGGAAGCGTGTTGAACAGTCTCGGGCCTCTGATGTTGATAGTTCTCTCTTGAACACTGTGAGGGGTCGGCCAGTTATGTCCCTTATGTGTAGTGGAAGCGTGTTGAACAGTCTCGGGCCTCTGATGTTGATAGTTCTCTCTTGAACACTGTGAGGGGTCGGCCAGTTATGTCCCTTATGTGTAGTGGAAGCGTGTTGAACAGTCTCGGGCCTCTGATGTTGATAGTTCTCTCTTGAACACTGTGAGGGGTCGGCCAGTTATGTCCCTTATGTGTAGTGGAAGTGTGTTGAACAGTCTTGGGCCTCTGATATTGATAGTTCTCTCTCAGAGTACCTGTTGCACCTCTGCTCTTCAACGGGGGTATTCTGCACATCCTGCCATGCCTTCTGGTCTCGTGTGGTGTTATTTCTGTGTGCAGGTTTGGGACAAATCTTTCTAATAATTTCCAAATGTAAAGTATGTCTCCCGCCTGCGCTTTAAGAAATGCAGGTTTAAACCCTTCATGCGGCCTTAATACTTTAAATATTTTAAGTGGATTCAAGCAGTAAAGGATCTCTACACGCTCTCCAGGTCAGCAATTTCTCCAGCTTTGAAAGGTGCTGTCATTGTGCAGCAGTACTCCACTCTAGAGAGCACTAGCCTCTTGAAGAGTATCATCATCGGTATAGCATCTCTAGTGTGAAAAGTTCTTGTTATCCAACCTGTCATTTTTCTTGCAGTTGTGACGGCTACTTTATTGTGTTCTTTAAAGGTAAGGTCTTCCGACATGAGTACACCCAGATTGGTGGGGGGGGCCTCGTAGCCTGGTGGATAGCGCGCAGGACTCGTAATTCTGTGGCGCGGGTTCGATTCCCGCACGAGGCAGAAACAAATGGGCAAAAGTTTCTTTCACCCTGAATGCCCCTGTTACCTAGCAGTAAAATAGGTACCTGGGTGTTAGTCAGCTGTCACGGGCTGCTTCCTGGGGGTGGAGGCCTGGTCGAGGACCGGGCCGCGGGGACACTAAAGCCCCGAAATCATCTCAAGATAACCTCAAGATCCTTTACATTGCATTTTAGTTCAGAAGTGCGGATTTATTTTGTTTTATATGGGGTTTTATATGGGGTTTTATATGGGGTTTTATATGGGGTTTTATATGGGGTTTTATATGGGGTTTTATATGGGGTTTTATATGGGGTTTTATATGGGGTTTTATATGGGGTTTTATATGGGGTTTTATATGGGGTTTTATATGGGGTTTTATATGGGGCTTTATATGGGGTTTTATATGGGGTTTTATATGGGGTTTTATATGGGGTTTTATATGGGGTTTTATATGGGGTTTTATATGGGGTTTTATATGGGGTTTTATATGGGGTTTTATATGGGGTTTTATATGGGGTTTTATATGGGGAATTATATGGGGTTTTATATGGGGTTTTATATGGGGTTTTATATGGGGTTTTATATGGGGTTTTATATGGGGTTTTATATGGGGTTTTATATGGGGTTTTATATGGGGTTTTATATGGGGTTTTATATAGGGTTTTATATGGGGTTTTATATGGGGTTTTATATGGGGTTTTATATGGGGTTTTATATAGGGTTTTATATGGGGTTTTATATGGGGTTTTATATGGGGTTTTATATGGGGTTTTATATGGGGTTTTATATGGGGTTTTATATGGGGTTTTATATAGGGTTTTATATGGGGTTTTATATGGGGTTTTATATGGGGTTTTATATGGGGTTTTATATGGGGTTTTCGGCTTGACCATAGCGCAGTGGCCAGCGTTTATCCTCATTAAACACCATGTTGTTTCAGCAGCCAATTGGAAGACCTGATTTACATCTGATTGGAGATTTGTGGTGCCCTCTGTGTTGCCAACTCTCATGATAATCCTGGAGTCATCTGCGATGGTTGATACAGTACTGTAGTCTGTGTCCTGATGATACAGTACTGTAGTCTGTGTTCTTGTCTGTGTCATGATGATACAGTACTGTAGTCTGTGTTCTTGTCTGTGTCCTGATGATACAGTACTGTAGTCTGTGTTCTTGTCTGTGTCATGATGATACAGTACTGTAGTCTGTGTTCTTGTCTGTGTCCTGATGATACAGTACTGTAGTCTGTGTTCTTGTCTGTGTCATGATGATACAGTACTGTAGTCTGTGTCCTTGTCTGTGTCATGATGATACAGTACTGTAGTCTGTGTTCTTGTCTGTGTCATGATGATACAGTACTGTAGTCTGTGTCCTTGTCTGTGTCATGATGATACAGTACTGTAGTCTGTGTTCTTGTCTGTGTCATGATGATACAGTACTGTAGTCTGTGTTCTTGTCTGTGTCCTGATGATACAGTACTGTAGTCTGTGTTCTTGTCTGTGTCCTGATGATACAGTACTGTAGTCTGTGTCATGATGATACAGTACTGTAGTCTGTGTCCTTGTCTGTGTCATGATGATACAGTACTGTAGTCTGTGTTCTTGTCTGTGTCCTGATGATACAGTACTGTAGTCTGTGTCCTTGTCTGTGTCATGATGATACAGTACTGTAGTCTGTGTCCTTGTCTGTGTCATGATGATACAGTACTGTAGTCTGTGTTCTTGTCTGTGTCATGATGATACAGTACTGTAGTCTGTGTCCTTGTCTGTGTCATGATGATACAGTACTGTAGTCTGTGTCCTTGTCTGTGTCCTGATGATACAGTACTGTAGTCTGTGTTCTTGTCTGTGTCATGATGATACAGTACTGTAGTCTGTGTTCTTGTCTGTGTCCTGATGATACAGTACTGTAGTCTGTGTCCTTGTCTGTGTCATGATGATACAGTACTGTAGTCTGTGTCCTTGTCTGTGTCATGATGATACAGTACTGTAGTCTGTGTTCTTGTCTGTGTCCTGATGATACAGTACTGTAGTCTGTGTCCTTGTCTGTGTCATGATGATACAGTACTGTAGTCTGTGTCCTTGTCTGTGTCATGATGATACAGTACTGTAGTCTGTGTTCTTGTCTGTGTCATGATGATACAGTACTGTAGTCTGTGTCCTTGTCTGTGTCATGATGATACAGTACTGTAGTCTGTGTCCTTGTCTGTGTCCTGATGATACAGTACTGTAGTCTGTGTTCTTGTCTGTGTCATGATGATACAGTACTGTAGTCTGTGTCCTTGTCTGTGTCATGATGATACAGTACTGTAGTCTGTGTCCTTGTCTGTGTCATGATGATACAGTACTGTAGTCTGTGTTCTTGTCTGTGTCCTGATGATACAGTACTGTAGTCTGTGTTCTTGTCTGTGTCATGATGATACAGTACTGTAGTCTGTGTTCTTGTCTGTGTCATGATGATACAGTACTGTAGTCTGTGTTCTTGTCTGTGTCATGATGATACAGTACTGTAGTCTGTGTCCTTGTCTGTGTCATGATGATACAGTACTGTAGTCTGTGTCCTTGTCTGTGTCATGATGATACAGTACTGTAGTCTGTGTTCTTGTCTGTGTCATGATGATACAGTACTGTAGTCTGTGTTCTTGTCTGTGTCATGATGATACAGTACTGTAGTCTGTGTCCTTGTCTGTGTCATGATGATACAGTACTGTAGTCTGTGTTCTTGTCTGTGTCATGATGATACAGTACTGTAGTCTGTGTTCTTGTCTGTGTCATGATGATACAGTACTGTAGTCTGTGTTCTTGTCTGTGTCATGATGATACAGTACTGTAGTCTGTGTCCTGATGATACAGTACTGTAGTCTGTGTTCTTGTCTGTGTCATGATGATACAGTACTGTAGTCTGTGTCCTTGTCTGTGTCATGATGATACAGTACTGTAGTCTGTGTTCTTGTCTGTGTCATGATGATACAGTACTGTAGTCTGTGTTCTTGTCTGTGTCATGATGATACAGTACTGTAGTCTGTGTTCTTGTCTATGTCATGATGATACAGTACTGTAGTCTGTGTCTTTGTCTGTGTCATGATGATACAGTACTGTAGTCTGTGTTCTTGTCTATGTCATGATGATACAGTACTGTAGTCTGTGTCTTTGTCTGTGTCATGATGATACAGTACTGTAGTCTGTGTTCTTGTCTGTGTCATGATGATACAGTACTGTAGTCTGTGTTCTTGTCTGTGTCATGATGATAGAGTACTGTAGTCTGTGTCTTTGTCTGTGTCATGATGATACAGTACTGTAGTCTGTGTTCTTGTCTATGTCATGATGATACAGTACTGTAGTCTGTGTTCTTGTCTATGTCATGATGATAGAGTACTGTAATCTGTGTTCTTGTCTATGTCATGATGATACAGTACTGTAGTCTGTGTTCTTGTCTGTGTCATGATGATAGAGTACTGTAGTCTGTGTTCTTGTCTATGTCATGATGATACAGTACTGTAGTCTGTGTTCTTGTCTGTGTCATGATGATACAGTACTGTAGTCTGTGTTCTTGTCTATGTCATGATGATACAGTACTGTAGTCTGTGTCCTTGTCTGTGTCATGATGATACAGTACTGTAGTCTGTGTTCTTGTCTGTGTCATGATGATACAGTACTGTAGTCTGTGTCCTTGTCTGTGTCATGATGATACAGTACTGTAGTCTGTGTTCTTGTCTGTGTCCTGATGATACAGTACTGTAGTCTGTGTTCTTGTCTATGTCCTGATGATACAGTACTGTAGTCTGTGTCCTTGTCTGTGTCATGATGATACAGTACTGTAGTCTGTGTCCTTGTCTATGTCCTGAGTACGAGAAAACTCGCCCTGCTCCCCGGCGCTCGTCCCGGGGACATGGAGCCTGAAACTTAAGTTTCCCTCACCATTGGCCACTCCGTAAAGAATGTGACTGTTTTACCAACCAGAAACGAACCCAGCTGACGTATCGGGGCCGACGGGCCATAAACGTTAGTATTCCGGTGCTTTAATTTGTGCTAATAAGTCGCATTTTGGACTATTGTGACAGGGGGGAGGGGGGGGGAGGGGGGCCACGTGGTGGCTGGTGTGTTGACATCTGGTGACGTGACGTCACTGTCCACGTCACCGTTGATAAGACGTTCTTATCAAGCTTGGGGTCACCAGGGTGTGTGGCTCCTGCTGTGTCCTGGGGGGTGTGTGGCTCCTGCTGTGTCCTGGGGGGTGTGTGGCTCCTGCTGTGTCCTGGGAGTGTCTGGCTCCTGCTGTGTCCTGGGAGTGTCTGGCTCCTGCTGTGTCCTGGGGGTGTGTGGCTCCTGCTGTGTCCTGGGAGTGTCTGGCTCCTGCTGTGTCCTGGGGGTGTGTGGCTCCTGCTGTGTCCTGGGAGTGTCTGGCTCCTGCTGTGTCCTGGGGGTGTCTGGCTCCTGCTGTGTCCTGGGGGTGTCTGGCTCCTGCTGTGTCCTGGGGGTGTCTGGCTCCTGCTGTGTCCTGGGAGTGTGTGGCTCCTGCTGTGTCCTGGGAGTGTCTGGCTCCTGCTGTGTCCTGGGAGTGTCTGGCTCCTGCTGTGTCCTGGGGGTGTGTGGCTCCTGCTGTGTCCTGGGAGTGTCTGGCTCCTGCTGTGTCCTGGGGGTGTGTGGCTCCTGCTGTGTCCTGGGAGTGTCTGGCTCCTGCTGTGTCCTGGGGGTGTGTGGCTCCTGCTGTGTCCTGGGAGTGTCTGGCTCCTGCTGTGTCCTGGGGGTGTCTGGCTCCTGCTGTGTCCTGGGGGTGTCTGGCTCCTGCTGAGTCCTGGGGGTGTCTGGCTCCTGCTGTGTCCTGGAAGTGTCTGGCTCCTGCTGTGTCCTGGGAGTGTCTGGCTCCTGCTGTGTCCTGGGAGTGTCTGGCTCCTGCTGTGTCCTGGGGGTGTGTGGTTCCTGCTGTGTCCTGGGGTGTGGCTCCTGCTGTGTCCTGGGGGTGTGTGGCTCCTGCTGTGTCCTGGGGGTGTGTGGCTCCTGCTGTGTCCTGGGGGTGTGGCTCCTGCTGTGTCCTGGGGTGTGGCTCCAGCTGTGTCCTGGGGGTGTGTGGCTCCTGCTGTGTCCTGGGGGTGTGTGGCTCCTGCTGTGTCCTGGGGGGTGTGTGGCTCCTGCTGTGTCCTGGGAGTGTCTGGCTCCTGCTGTGTCCTGGGGGTGTGGCTCCTGCTGTGTCCTGGGGTGTGGCTCCAGCTGTGTCCTGGGGGTGTGTGGCTCCTGCTGTGTCCTGGGGGTGTGTGGCTCCTGCTGTGTCCTGGGGGGTGTGTGGCTCCTGCTGTGTCCTGGGAGTGTCTGGCTCCTGCTGTGTCCTGGGGGTGTGTGGCTCCTGCTGTGTCTTGGGAGTGTGGCTCCTGCTGTGTCCTGGGGGTGTGTGGCTCCTGCTGTGTCCTGGGGGTGTGGCTCCTGCTGTGTCCTGGGAGTGTCTGGCTCCTGCTGTGTCCTGAGGGTGTGTGGCTCCTGCTGTGTCCTGAGGGTGTGTGGCTCCTGCTGTGTCCTGAGGGTGTGTGGCTCCTGCTGTGTCCTGGGGGTGTGTGGCTCCTGCTGTGTCCTGGGGGTGTGTGGCTCCTGCTGTGTCCCGGGAGTGTCTGGCTCCTGCTGTGTCCTGGGGGTGTCTGGCTCCTGCTGTGTCCTGGGGGTGTCTGGCTCCTGCTGTGTCCTGGGAGTGTCTGGCTCCTGCTGTGTCCTGGGAGTGTCTGGCTCCTGCTGTGTCCTGGGGGGTGTGGCTCCTGCTGTGTCCTGGGGGTGTGGCGGGTGTGTGGCTCCTGCTGTGTCCTGGGGGTGTGTGGCTCCTGCTGTGTCCTGGGGGTGTCTGACTCCTGCTGTGTCCTGGGGGTGTCTGGCTCCTGCTGTGTCCTGGGGGTGTGGCTCCTGCTGTGTCCTGGGGGTGTCTGGCTCCTGCTGTGTCCTGGGGGTGTCTGGCTCCTGCTGTGTTCTGCTGGTGACTGGCTCCTGCTGTGTCCTGGGGGGTGTCTGGCTCCTGCTGTGTCCTGGGGGTGTGGCTCCTGCTGTGTCCTGGGTGTGTGTGGCTCCTGCTGTGTCCTGGGGGTGTGTGGCTCCTGCTTTGTCCTGGGGGTGTCTGGCTCCTGCTGTGTCCTGGGGGTGTCTGGCTCCTGCTGTGTCCTGGGGTGTGGTGGGTGTCTGGCTCCTGCTGTGTCCTGGGGGTGTGTGGCTCCTGCTGTGTCCTGGGGGTGTGTGGCTCCTGCAGTGTCCTGGGAGTGTCTGGCTCCTGCTGTGTCCTGGGGGTGTGGCTCCTGCTGTGTCCTGGGGGTGTCTGGCTCCTGCTGTGTCCTGGGGGTGTGTGGCTCCTGCTGTGTCTTGGGGGTGTGTGGCTCCTGCTGTGTCCTGGGAGTGTCTGGCTCCTGCTGTGTCCTGGGGGTGTGTGGCTCCTGCTGTGTCCTGGGGGTGTGTGGCTCCTGCTGTGTCCTGGGAGTGTCTGGCTCCTGCTGTGTCCTGGGAGTGTCTGGCTCCTGCTGTGTCCTGGGAGTGTCTGGCTCCTGCTGTGTCCTGGGAGTGTTTGGCTCCTGCTGTGTCCTGGGAGTGTCTGGCTCCTGCTGTGTCCTGGGGGTGTGTGGCTCCTGCTGTGTCCTGGGGTGTGGCGGGTGTGTGGCTCCTGCTGTGTCCTGGGGGTGTGTGGCTCCTGCTGTGTCCTGGGGATGTCTGGCTCCTGCTGTGTCCTGGGGGTGTCTGGCTCCTGCTGTGTCCTAGGGGTGTGGCTCCTGCTGTGTCCTGGGGGTGTCTGGCTCCTGCTTTGTCCTGGGGGTGTCTGGCTCCTGCTGTGTCCTGGGGGTGTGTGGCTCCTGCTGTGTCCTGGGGGTGTGTGGCTCCTGCTGTGTCCTGGGGGTGTGGCTCCTGGGGTGTGGTGGGTGTCTGGCTCCTGCTGTGTTCTGGGGGTGTGGCTCCTGCTGTGTCCTGGGGTGTGGCTCCTGCTGTGTCCTGGGGTGTGGTGGGTGTCTGGCTCCTGCTGTGTCCTGGGGGTGTGGCTCCTGCTGTGTCCTGGGGGTGTGGCTCCTGCTGTGTCCTGGGGGTGTGGCTCCTGCTGTGTCCTGGGGGTGTGGCTCCTGCTGTGTCCTGGGGGTGTGGCTCCTGCTTTGTCCTGGGGGTGTCTGGCTCCTGCTTTGTCCTGGGGGTGTCTGGCTCCTGCTGTGTCCTGGGGGTGTCTTGCTCCTGCTGTGACCTGGGGTGTGGTGGGTGTCTGGCTCCTGCTGTGTCCTGGGGGTGTGGCTCCTGCTGTGTCCTGGGGGTGTGGCTCCTGCTGTGTCCTGGGGGTGTGGCTCCTGCTGTGTCCTGGGGGTGTGGCTCCTGCTGTGTCCTGGGGGGTGTCTGGCTCCTGCTTTGTCCTGGGGGTGTCTGGCTCCTGCTGTGTCCTGGGGGTGTCTTGCTCCTGCTGTGACCTGGGGTGTGGTGGGTGTCTGGCTCCTGCTGTGTCCTGGGGGTGTGGCTCCTGCTGTGTCCTGGGGGCCTGGGGGTGTGGCTCCTGCTGTGTCCTGGGGGTGTGGCTCCTGCTGTGTCCTGGGGGTGTGGCTCCTGCTGTGTCCTGGGGGTGTGGCTCCTGCTGTGTCCTGGGGGTGTGGCTCCTGCTGTGTCCTGGGGGTGTGGCTCCTGCTGTGTCCTGGGAGTGTTTGGCTCCTGCTGTGTCCTGGGGGTGTGGCTCCTGCTGTGTCCTGGGGGTGTGGCTCCTGCTGTGTCCTGGGGGTGTCTGGCTCCTGCTGTGTCCTGGGGGTGTGGTGGGTGTCTGGCTCCTGCTGTGTCCTGGGGGTGTGGTGGGTGTCTGGCTCCTGCTGTGTCCTGGGGTGTGGTGGGTGTCTGGCTCCTGCTGTGTCCTGGGGGTGTGGCTCCTGCTGTGTCCTGGGGGTGTCTGGCTCCTGCTGTGTCCTGGGGGTGTGGCTCCTGCTGTGTCCTGGGGGTGTCTGGCTCCTGCTGTGTCCTGGGAGTGTCTGGCTCCTGCTGTGTCCTGGGGGTGTGGTGGGTGTCTGGTTCCTGCTGTGTCCTGGGGGTGTGGCTCCTGCTGTGTCCTGGGGGTGTGGTGGGTGTCTGGGTCCTGCTGTGTCCTGGGGGTGTGGCTCCTGCTGTGTCCTGGGGGTGTGGTGGGTGTCTGGCTCCTGCTGTGTCCTGGGGGTGTCTGGCTCCTGCTGTGTCCTGGGGGTGTCTGGCTCCTGCTGTGTCCTGGGGTGTGGCTCCTGCTGTGTCCTAGTGGTGTCTGGCTCATGCTGTGTCCTGGAGTGTGGCTCCTGCTGTGTCCTGGGGGTGTGGCGGGAGTCTGGCTCCTGCTGTATACTGGGGGTGTGGCTCCTGCTGTGTCCTGGGGTGTGGCTCCTGCTGTGTCCTGGGGTGTGGCTCCTGCTGTGTCCTGGGGTGTGGCTCCTGCTGTGTCCTGGTGGTGTCTGGCTCATGCTGTGTCCTGGAGTGTGGCTCCTGCTGTGTCCTGGGGGGGTGTGGCTCCTGCTGCGTCCTGGGGGTGTGGCTCCTGCTGTGTCCTGGGGTTGTCTGGCTCCTGCTGTGTCCTGGGGGTGTGTGGCTCCTGCTGTGTCCTGGGGGTGTGGCTCCTGCTGTGTCCTGGGGTGTGGCTCCTGCTGTGTCCTGGGGGTGTGGCTCCTGCTGTGTCCTGGGGTGTGGCTCCTGCTGTGTCCTGGGGGTGTGGCTCCTGCTGTGTCCTGGGGGTGTCTAGCTCCTGCTGTGTCCTGGGGGTGTCTGGCTCCTGCTGTGTCCTGGGGTGTGGAGGATGTGTGGCTCCTGCTGTGTCCTAGGGGTGTGGCAGGTGTCTTGTGGACCGTCGTTCGATGCGACCTGTCGCCTCCACCCCTAGACGGCGAGTGACAGCGAGCGGCGTTCCCGCCAAGCAGCTCTGGCGCCGACGTCACGACATGGGCGCTCTTTGATTGGTCAGCCTGGACATAACCCCGCCCACCCTCCGCTCATCCAACCAATCAGATTTCCCCATAGCAGGACACATCACGTCCCCGCCTCTGAAGTATTTGGCGGGAGTTTGTCGTCTCCTGTCCTGGAGGACAGGAGATAGAGGACGGGTGAGAGGGTGGAGACGGAGGGACACATCCCACCAGAGCAGCCCCTCGCCATACTCACCAACCGTTGCCTCCTAATTAATCTCTCGCCATTTTTAAGTAGAGATTAATACCGGAACCTGGCCCCCGCCCCCTTGACCCCCCCCGTAATTAATCCACCGCCCCCCCCCCCAAGCCTTCCAGCTCCAGTTACTTGTCCAACCCTCAAATTGTACACCTGTTGATTGACAGTTGAGAGGCGAGACCCAAGAGCTGAAGCTCACCCAGTAACTAGGTTACTATAACCCCCAATAACTTGTCCAACACACAACCCGAGTTACCCATCCTGTGGGTGGTGGTGGACACCAGGAGGGGCGGCAGGAGGGGTGGCAGGAGGGGTGGCAGGAGGGGCGGCAGGAGGGGCGCGGCAGGAGGGGCGCGGTAGGAGGGGCGGCAGGAGGGGCGCGGCAGGAGGGGCGGCAGGAGGGGCGGCAGAAGGGGTGGCAGGAGGGGTGGCAGGAGGGGCGGCAGAAGGGGTGGCAGGAGGGGTGGCAGGAGGGGCGGCAGGAGGGGCGGCAGGAGGGGCGGCAGGAGGGGCGGCAGGAGGGGCGCGGCAGGAGGGGCGCGGCAGGAGGGGTGGCAGGAGGGGCGCGGCAGGAGGGGCGCGGCAGGAGGGGCGCGGCAGGAGGGGCGGCAGGTGGCTGCTGACAAAATCAGTAGTCGACGCTTCTCATTTTCGTCTCACAGTGTTGCTGCTGCTCTGTTGCTCTGTTGTGACTCTCTGTTGCTCTACTGGGACACTGTTGCTCTACTGGCACACTGTCTCCCATGGGACTCTGTTGCTTTATATAGAGCAACATTTGCATTGAATTTGCATAGATACATATGCAAATTTCAATGTAAAGGTCGTTTGCTGTTACCCATGACTGTGTCTTTGTACCCATAGTAGGAAAACAGCATGTCAAGGACTTGGGAATAATGATGTCTGACGACCTAACGTTTAGGGAGCATAACCAAGCAAATATTGCGTCAGCCAGAAAAATGATAGGATGGATTACGAGAACTTTCAAATCCAGGGATCCCATCACAATGGTTGTACTCTTCAAGTCACTTGTGTTGTCCCGTCTTGAGTACTGCTCAGTTCTCACTTCCCCCTTCAGAGCAGGAGAGATTGCTGAAATAGAGGGAATACAGAGAACATATACGGCACTCATAGACGAGATAAAACACCTAAATTATTGGGATCGTCTCAAAGCTCTCCAAATGTACTCACTAGAAAGGAGACGAGAGAAATATCAAATAATATACACATGGAAAATACAGGAGGGCCAGGTCCCAAATCTGCACAGTAAAATAACAACGTACTGGAGTGAACGATATGGAAGAAAATGCAGAATAGAACCAGTGAAGAGTAGAGGTGCCATAGGCACAATCAGAGAACACTGTATAAACATCAGAGGTCCGCGGTTGTTCAACGTCCTCCCAGCGAGCATAAGAAATATTGCCGGAACAACCTGGACATCTTCAAGAGAAAACTATATTGTTTCCTCCAAGGAGTGCCGGACCAACCAGGCTGTGGTGGGTATGTGGGCCTGCGGGCCGCTCCAAGCAACAGTCTGGTGGACCAACCGGGCTGTGGTGGGTATGTGGGCCTGCGGGCCGCTCCAAGCAACAGCCTGGTGGACCAACCGGGCTGTGGTGGGTATGTGGGCCTGCGGGCCGCTCCAAGCAACAGTCTGGTGGACCAACCGGGCTGTGGTGGGTATGTGGGCCTGCGGGCTGCTCCAAGCAACAGCCTGATGGACCAACCGGGCTGTGGTGGGTATGTGGGCCTGCGGGCCGCTCCAAGCAACAGCCTGGTGGACCAACCGGGCTGTGGTGGGTATGTGGGCCTGCGGGCCGCTCCCAGCAACAGCCTGGTGGACCAACCGGGCTGTGGTGGGTATGTGGGCCTGCGGGCCGCTCCCAGCAACAGCCTGGTGGACCAACCGGGCTGTGGTGGGTATGTGGGCCTGCGGGCCGCTCCAAGCAACAGCCTGGTGGACCAAACTCTCACAAGTCATGTCTGGCCCATCAGATGCTTTACCCAAGGGCATCTGTTTACTCCTAGGTGAACAGATGCATCAGGTGGAAGGGTGCTATGGCTAGCGACTCACGTTCCACAGGATGCCACCCACAACAGCCCGGGGTTCAAACCCTGGTTCAACCAGCTGCGCGTCGACTGTACCAACCACTTTAGCCACAGGTTGCAATGTTTTACAACTCTATTATTGCTTAATTGATCTTGGAACGTAATTCCCTAGAGCTCTATGTCTCTCTATGTGAAGGACTCTATCTCTAATAGGCGACGTCTCTTCGCGCCGGTATCTTAACCCTCTATATGTGCGGTGAGCAGTGTGTAGTGTAGTGTACAGTGTAGTGTACAGTGTGTAGTGTAGTGTACAGTGTAGTGTACAGTGTGTAGTGTAGTGTACAGTGTGTAGTGTAGTGTACAGTGTGTAGTGTAGTGTACAGTGTAGTGTACAGTGTGTAGTGTAGTGTACAGTGTGTAGTGTAGTGTACAGTGTGTAGTGTAGTGTACAGTGTGTAGTGTAGTGTACAGTGTAGTGTAGTGTACAGTGTAGTGTACAGTGTACAGTGTGTAGTGTAGTGTACAGTGTAGTGTACAGTGTACAGTGTGTAGTGTAGTGTACAATGTAGTGTAGTGTACAGTGTAGTGTACAGTGTAGTGTAGTGTACAGTGTAGTGTACAGTGTACAGTGTGTAGTGAGCAGTGCGTAGTGTAGGATAGCTAGGAGAGGCCCTTATACACACCTGTTCCAGCTCTTTCTCACACTCTGACTCCACACTGATACTCCCTTTCCTGAGTGATAAATGGGTCCTAATCTAGTGTTAAGCTCAATAATTCCATGCCACACTGCCTTGGTTTAATTTTTACACCGAAGGGCGAGTTTATTGGGCAGCGTCACTCAACCTGTGAGTGGACACACCGCCATAGTGACAGTATTGGGCAGCGCCACTCATCCTGTGAGTGAACACACCGCCATAGTGACAGTATTGGGCAGCGTCATTCATCCTGTGAGTGGACACACCGCCATAGTGACAGTATTGGGCAGCGTCACTCAACCTGTGAGTGGACACACCGCCATAGTGACAGTATTGGGCAGCGCCACTCATCCTGTGAGTGGACACACCGCCATAGTGACAGTATTGGGCAGCGTCATTCATCCTGTGAGTGAACACACCGCCATAGTGACAGTATTGGGCAGCGTCACTCATCCTGTGAGTGGACACACCGCCATAGTGACAGTATTGGGCAGCGCCACTCATCTTGTGAGTGAACACACCGCCATAGTGACAGTATTGGGCAGCGCCACTCATCCTGTGAGTGAACACACCGTCATAGTGACAGTATTGGGCAGCGCCACTCATCCTGTGAGTGGACACACCGCCATAGTGACAGTATTGGGCAGTGCCACTCATCCTGTGAGTGAACACACCGCCATAGTGACAGTATTGGGCAGCGCCACACATCCTGTGAGTGGACACACCGCCATAGTGACAGTATTGGGCAGCGTCACTCATCTTGTGAGTGGACATACCGCCATAGTGACAGTATTGGGCAGCGTCACTCATCCTGTGAGTGGACATACCGCCATAGCAGCATGTACAACACTCCCCAATAGGAATAAAACCCGCTGGGTAGTTCATCCTGTCACTAGCGCCCATATATGATAGTTACCACTGGAAATATATGAACGAATACCACATCTGTCACAAAATAAACTTTAATTACAAAAAGTGTCCCCTGACGCAGGTGGGACCAAACTAAACTGTCTCCAGCGAACAGTTTATCAACAAGAAGATTAACATTTACGACGTTCTCGGCCCCAGACCACAAAAACGATGCTCCCTAAACCATTACTCTCGTGTGGAATGAGATCAAACTCTTCCCTAAAGTTGAACTCCATAACACCGTATAATCTCTACGACTCTTTCTCTGCCTCGTTCATGTTTTCAACCAACGAGAGTGTGTTAGTCAAGACCTATTACGTGAAGGACTTCAGGAATCTGTACCCCAGTTGATTGACAGTTGAGAGGCGGGACTAAAGGGCCGGAGCTCAACTTGGTGAGTGTTTGTGTCTTTCGTGGTGCAAGGTGAAGGCTAGTTCTCTGATGATTGACGTTTGAGAAGTTGGAGTAATTCGTTGACAGCGAACGATTGTTTAAGTTCAGTGAGCATATTTTGGAGCTTTCGGCCATGGTGGACCTGTTCTAGTGTAATGATTTATTATATACGCTGAGTTAGATGTGTTATGTACTTCCCTTTCTTGTTATGGGAGGGAGGGAGAGAGAGAGAGAGAGAGAGAGAGAGAGAGAGAGAGAGAGAGAGAGAGAGAGAGAGAGAGAGAGAGAGAGAGAGAGAGAGAGAGAGAGAGAGAGAGAGAAAGAGAGAGAGAAAGAGAGAGAGAGAGAGAGAGAGAGAGAGAGAGAGAGAGAGAGAGAGAGAGAGAGAGAGAGAGAGAGAGAGAGAGAGAGAGAGAGAGAAAGAGAGAGAGAAAGAGAGAGAGAGAGAGAGAGAGAGAGAGAGAGAGAGAGAGAGAGAGAGAGAGAGAGAGAGAGAGAGAGAGAGAGAGAGAGAGAGAGAAAGAGAGAGAGAGAGAGAGAGAGAGAGAGAGAGAGAGAGAGAGAGAGAGAGAGAGAGAGAGAGAGAGAGAGAGACAGAGAGAGAGAGAGAGAGAGAGAGAGAGAGAGAGAGAGAGAGAGAGAGAGAGAGAGAGAGAGAGAGAGAGAGAGAGAGAGAGAGAGAGAGAGAGAGAGAGAGAGAGAGAGAGAGAGAGAGAGAGAGAGAGAGAGAGAGAGAGAGAGAGAGAGAGAGAGAGAGAGAGAGAGAGAGAGAGAGAGTGAGTGAGAGAGAGAGAGACAGACAGACAGACAGACAGACAGCCGGCGCCTGTGATAGGGTCTGGCACTCTGGATTAGGAGTGCAGCTTCAAGCACTTGGCACCACAGGCTCCATCTGAGAGTAAATATATTACCACCTTAATGAACGTACTAAGTAGTCCTCAATGGAGCAGACCCCGAGAGTCACTCAACTGGTGGCAGCGTTCCTCAGGGCAGTGTTCTTGGCCCTCTAACAGGGAATGTTTATTTCAACGATCTACTTCATCTCATTCCTGAAGCTCAAGCCTATGCTGATGATTGTACTCTAACCTTCAAATACAGAAAGGAGGAAATGCTAACTGCTGCAAGACTCATTAATCACCAACTTTCAGCAATTTCTACCTGGGGTAGGAGATGGCGTGTCACATCTGTGGCTGAGAAGACACAAACGATGACGATAACTAGACTGCACGTGGCGAATCGAACGGACCTGCAAGTGGGTGACAAATCCCTAGAGTTCACAGATAAGACTGACATCTTGGGAATGTAGTTCGACTCATCAATGACAATGATGAGCCACGTGCTTAACCTTGCCCAAAAGGCATCACGAAACTTACAGCTCTACGATGCATCTCACACCTTCTTGACAGCTGGGGCTGCCAACATGAAGGAGGTGTGTAACACTGTCATACCCAACAAGGACCCTGAGACTTGAGGAAGAAGAAACACTGTAACATCAATCAGGGTCCCATGACCCTCTCATGCAGTGTCACACAATGGTACCCTAGACCCGTGGTGCCCTGGGTATGTACCCACCGTGCCCACGCCTCAAGACGACACTCCATGCCCCCCTCCAACACCTGAGAAAGGCTCCGGAAGTCTAAGACGTAGTGCCCCCTGTCAAAACCACATCACCAACAGCTTTATCGATCACTCAAGTTGGTCAATCCAGAGTCATGATTCTTGAGGTGATTCAAGATTCACTCATTGGAAGATAGGGCATCAGAGTGGTGATTGTGACAGCCAGGTGTAGGGTCTCCAACACTGGTCAGCCAGGTGTAGGGTCTCCAATACTGGTCAGCCAGGTGTGGGGTCTTCAACACTGGTCAGCCAGGTGTAGGGTCTCCAATACTGGTCAGCCAGGTGTGGGGTCTCCAATGCTGGTCAGCCAGGTGTGGGGTCTCCAATGCTGGTCAGCCAGGTGTGGGGTCTCCAACACTGGTCAGCCAGGTGTGGGCTCCAACACTGGTCAGTCAGGTGTGGGGTCTCCAACACTGGTCAGCCAGGTGTGGGGTCTCCAACACTGGTCAGCCAGGTGTGGGGTCTCCAACACTGGTCAGCCAGGTGTGGGGTCTCCAACACTGGTCAGCCAGGTGTGGGGTCTCCAACACTGGTCAGCAAGGTGTGGGGTCTCCAACATTGGTCAGCCAGGTGTGGGGGTCTCCAACACTGGTCAGCCAGGTGTGGGGTCTCCAACACTGGTCAGCCAGGTGTGGGGGTCTCAAACACTGGTCAGCCAGGTGTGGGGTCTCCAACACTGGTCAGCCAGGTGTGGGCTCCAACACTGGTGAGCCAGGTGTAGTGTCTCCAACACTGGTCAGCCAGGTGTGGGCTCCAACACTGGTGAGCCAGGTGTAGTGTCTCCAACACTGGTCAGCCAGGTGTAGTGTCTCCAACACTGGTCAGCCAGGTGTGGGGGTCTCCAACACTGGTCAGCCAGGTGTGGGCTCCAACACTGGTCAGCCAGGTGTGTGCTCCAACACTGGTCAGCCAGGTGTGGGGGTTTCCAACACTGGTCAGCCAGATGTGGGGTCTCCAACACTGGTCAGCCAGGTGTGGGGGTCTCCAACACTGGTCAGCCAGGTGTGGGCTCCAACACTGGTCAGCCAGGTGTGTGCTCCAACACTGGTCAGCCAGGTGTGGGGTCTCCAATACTGGTCAGCCAGGTGTGGGGTCTCCAATACTGGTCAGCCAGGTGTGGGGTCTCCAATACTGGTCAGCCAGGTGTGGGCTCCAACACTGGTGAGCCAGGTGTAGTGTCTCCAACACTGGTCAGCCAGGTGTGGGCTCCAACACTGGTGAGCCAGGTGTAGTGTCTCCAACACTGGTCAGCCAGGTGTAGTGTCTCCAACACTGGTCAGCCAGGTGTGGGGGTCTCCAACACTGGTCAGCCAGGTGTGGGCTCCAACACTGGTCAGCCAGGTGTGTGCTCCAACACTGGTCAGCCAGGTGTGGGGGTCTCCAACACTGGTCAGCCAGATGTGGGGTCTCCAACACTGGTCAGCCAGGTGTGGGGGTCTCCAACACTGGTCAGCCAGGTGTGGGCTCCAACACTGGTCAGCCAGGTGTGTGCTCCAACACTGGTCAGCCAGGTGTGGGGTCTCCAATACTGGTCAGCCAGGTGTGGGGTCTCCAATACTGGTCAGCCAGGTGTGGGGTCTCCAATACTGGTCAGCCAGATGTGGGGTCTCCAACACTGACGGCCAAGTGATGACATTTCCCCTGACGTCACTCACCAGACGTCAACTCCGACGTCAGCACCTTCCACGTCAAGAATAACGAGGCTGAAGACATAACGACCCAACCACTCACCGCAAGATGAACAAACCCCGACGTTTCGGTCCATCTAAGACACAAAACTTGGTAATGGTCCAAGACTGACCGAAACGTCGTAGTCCCCCCATCATCTGGTGATTGGACTGACGTGAAGGAATCATTACTCACTTCAATTGCCTTTGAAATCTCCCTTCGAGGAACTATCCAATTCAGAAACGAACGGATAGTTTATTAAAATATCTGAACTATCGAGGTTCTCGGAGAGTGAAGTGCTTCTAACGAGCGAGAACTACTGGATGGTAGATCATTTACTCTAACGAACCCCGTCGTAAGAGTGAGAGATCTTGACATTGAAGCTTACATTGGAAATACAAAACATTGTCATACCGTAAAATGTGATTGTGTCTTTAAGACTGATAAATACGAAATAGCTTTATCATTTTAACGCTAAAAATATGAAGGTATCAGGCTACCAAATCTAGCTGCTGGATTTGGTTAAATATTTGTTTTTCTAGGCTATGCCTTATTTCCGCTATGTCTGTGTTTATGTCTGTCTGTGTGTCTATAGCTCTTCCATGTAAGTTAGACTGGACGGTAGAGCGATGGTTTCGCTTCATGCAGGTTGGCGTTCAATCCCCGACCGTCCAAGTGGTTCGGGCACCATTTCTTTTCTCGTTCCGTCCCAAATCCTTATCCTGACCCCTTCCCTGTGATATATATATGGTTCCTGATGATCCGAGCTGTTTATTCCCCCTCTTACCGTCACTAACCCCACACACTAACCTCCCCCACACACTCACACTAACCTCCCCCCACTCACACTAACCTCCCCCCACACACTCACTCTAACCTCCCCTTCCACACACTCACACTAACCTCCCCCACACACTCACACTAACCTCCCCCACACACTCACACTAACCTCCCCCACACACTCACACTAACCTCCCCCACACACTCACACTAACCTCCCCCACACACACTCACACTAACCTCCCCCCCACACACTCACACTAACCTCCCCCCCACACACTCACACTAACCTCGCCCACACACACTCACACTAACCTCCCCCACACACACTCACACTAACCTCCCCCACACACTCACTCTAACCTCCCCCACACACACTCAAACTAACCTCCCCCACACACACTCACACTAACCTCCCCCACACACACTCACACTAACCTCCCCCACACACACACTCACACTAACCTCCCCTACACATTCACACTAACCTCCCCCACACACTCACACTAACCTCCCCCACACACACTCACACTAACCTCACCCACACACACTCACACTAAATTCCCCACACACTCACACTAACCTCCCCCACACACACTAACCTCCCCACACACACTCACACTAACCTCCCCCACACACTCACACTAACCTCCCCCACACACTCACACTAACCTCCCCCACACACACTCACACTAACCTCCCCCACACACACTCACACTAACCTCCCCCCACACACACTCACACTAACCTGCCCCACACAGTCACACTAACCTCCCCCACACACACTCACACTAACCTCCCCCACACACTCACACTAACCTCCCACACACACACTCACACTAACCTCCCCCCCACACACACTCACACTAACCTCCCCCACACATTCACACTAACCTCCCCACACACTCACTAACCTCCCCACACTCACACTAACCTGCCCCACACATACTCACACTAACCTCCCCCACACACACACTCACACTAACCTCCCCCACACACTCACACTAACCTCCCCCACACACACTAACCTCCCCACACACTCACACTAACCTCCCCCACACACTCACACTGACCTCCCCCACACACTCACACTAACCTCCCCCACACACACTCACACTAACCTCCCCCACACACACTCACACTAACCTCCCCCACACACTCACACTAACCTCCCCCACACACTCACACTAACCTCCCCCCACACTCACACTAACCTCCCCCACACACTCACACTAACCTCCCCCACACACTCACACTAACCTCCCCCACACACTCACACTAACCTCCCCCACACACACTAACCTCCCCCACACACTCACACTAACCTCCCCCACACACACTCACACTAACCTCCCCCACACACACTCACACTAACCTCCCCCACACACACACTCACACTAACCTCCCCCACACACTCACACTAACCTCCCCCCACACACACTCACACTAACCTCCCCCCACACACACTCACACTAACCTCCCCCCCACACTCACACTAACCTCCCCCACGCACTCACACTAACCTCCCCACACACACTCACACTAACCTCCCCACACACACTCACACTAACCTCCCCACACACACTCACACTAACCTCCCCCACACACTCACACTAACCTCCCCCCCACACACTCACACTAACCTCCCCCCCACACACTCACACTAACCTCACCCCACACACTCA
>NC_091201.1:2132873-2162873 GCF_040958095.1 Procambarus clarkii
TTACCTTAGTTTGTGTCCTAAAACTATATCAACTGAATACAATTAAAACTCTACAAAAAATAGAGCTTTTAACCATTGTTCAGATTATAAATTATTTGATATTGAAGTTCAGTTTTTGCATGAATGTTTCGTTTCTTATGCAATTCCTAGCAAGATATTTGATAGAATTCTGAGGAGATTCTTAACAGCAACCAAGTCCACTTACGGGCTCACCATAGCCCGTGCTACTTGCAACTTTTTCCTCCCAATACAACATCTTCTTAACAACAACATCTTAACTACCAACTTTAAACCAACTATTGAGCATCTCACTGTCCCTAAGGATATACAATATATAAAATTTTCATATTTAGGGACAATAAGTCATTACATTAGAAAATAACTTAGAAATATTCTAAGATATAACTAACCTGCTTCAAGTTCTTTTACTTGTATATTGTGTTGTTGTAACTCTTTGTACAATAATTGTAGTGAATATATATTGGTATATATTTAATAGTTTTAGCTAAACGAGCGTTGTAAATATTCTCTTGTTAGCTCTGATGATGGTGTCTGGTTCACCGAAACTTCTGGTCTTAATAAATTGAAGATTATATATATATATATATATATATATATATATATATATATATATATATATATATATATATATATATATATATATATATATATAATACAGCTCAAAGATTGTGTGTTAACCTGATGTTAAGTCCAGCTACTTGGAACAATAGTTGCAAGTAGCACGGTCTATAGTGAGCCCGTAGTGGACTTACTGTGTGTCAAGCGTCTCAAGGAGCGACCTCTCCATACGCCTTTTATCCTCGCTAAGGTTCAGACGGAGACAACAGTGAGGAGGTAGTTACCAAGCCTCGTGGCCAGGCTGGGAAGGCCTTGTACCACCGACTGTTAGGCGCCGGGCTCAACGAGCTCAAACTGCCACTCAAGATGACACTACGGGAACACAAGGATGTAAGGCTAACGATATCATATATATCGGAATCATCAAGGACTGTCCCGAAGGACAAATGACTCCGAGGGTCGTTAGGAGAGTAGGACATTCTATAAGGACGATTAGGACAGTTAGTGCAGTTAGTGGGACAAGGTAGTTAGTGGTACAAGGCAGTTTGGACCAAGGAGGAGGAGTACCTTCTAATACAGACACAGACATCATGGCAGAAACCAAAATATATATGTCAAAATATCAGACATCAGAATTTTTTTTAAAATATTTAAACTATTGATAAACCTGGCTTAGCAAGTTGGAGCGGTTGGCGGGAAGGTTGCAGGTGTGAGGACGTGGTAGAGCAGCTCCCGGAAGGTCGGGGGCAAAGAGCCCCGGTTGTAACCACTAAAGACTGAATCACCCCAAGTGACGAGGTGGTTACCATGGGGGGGCAGAGCTCCCCCCCTTGACTAGACGGTCACGTCACACCCTGGACACGTGTTCTGGTAGGGGGGGCTGGTAGAGGGGGGGCTGGTAGAGGGGGGGGCTGGTAGGGGGGGCTGGTAGAGGGGGGCTGGTAGAGGGGGGGCTGGTAGAGGGGGGGCTGGTAGGGGGGGCTGGTAGAGGGGGGCTGGTAGAGGGGGGGCTGGTAGAGGGGGGCTGGTAGGGGGGGCTGGTAGAGGGGGGGCTGGTAGAGGGGGGGCTGGTAGGGGGGGCTGGTAGAGGGGGGGCTGGTAGAGGGGGGGGCTGGTAGAGGGGGGGCTGGTAGAGGGGGGCTGGTAGGGGGGGCTGGTAGAGGGGGGGCTGGTAGAGGGGGGGCTGGTAGGGGGGCTGGTAGAGGGGGGGCTGGTAGAGGGGGGGCTGGTAGGGGGGGCTGGTAGAGGGGGGCTGGTAGAGGGGGGGCTGGTAGGGGGGGCTGGTAGAGGGGGGGCTGGTAGAGGGGGGCTGGTAGGGGGGCTGGTAGAGGGGGGGCTGGTAGAGGGGGGGCTGGTAGAGGGGAGGCTGGTAGAGGGGGGGCTGGTAGATGGGGGCTGGTAGGGGGGGCTGGTAGAGGGATGGCTGGTAGAGGGGGGGCTGGTAGAGGGGGGGCTGGTAGAGGGGGGCTGGTAGAGGGGGGGCTGGTAGGGGGGGCTGCTAGAGGGGGGGCTGGTAGGGGGGGGCTGGTAGAGGGGGGGCTGGTAGAGGGGGGGCTGGTAGGGAGAGCTGGTAGAGGGAGGGCTGGTAGAGGGGGGGCTGGTAGAGGGGGGCTGGTAGAGGGGGGGCTGGTAGGGGGGCTGGTAGAGGGAGGGCTGGTAGAGGGGGGCTGGTAGGGGGGGCTGGTAGAGGGAGGGCTGGTAGAGGGGGGGCTGGTAGAGGGGGGCTGATAGAGGGGGGGCTGGTAGGGGGGGCTGGTAGAGGGGGGCCTGGTAGAGGGGGGCTGGTAGATTGGGGGCTGGTAGGGGGGGGCTGGTAGAGGGAGGGCTGGTAGAGGGGGGGCTGGTAGAGGGGGGCTGGTAGAGGGGGGGCTGGTAGGGGGGGCTGGTAGAGGGGGGGCTGGTAGAGGGAGGGCTGGTAGAGGGGGGGCTGGTAGGGGGGGCTGGTAGAGGGAGGGCTGGTAGAGGGGGGGCTGGTAGAGGGGGGCTGGTAGAGGGGGGGCTGGTAGGGGGGCTGGTAGAGGGGGGGCTGGTAGGGGGGGGCTGGTAGAGGGGGGGCTGGTAGGGGGGCTGGTAGAGGAGGGGCTTGTAGGGGGGGCTGGTAGAGGGGGGGCTGGTAGGGGGGGCTGGTAGAGGGGGGGCTGGTAGGGGAGGCTGGTAGAGGGGGGCTGGTAGGGGGGGCTGGTAGGGGGGGGCTGGTAGGGGGGCTGGTAGAGGGGGGTTGGTAGAGGGGGGGCTGGTAGGGGGGGCTGGTAGAGGGGGGGCTGGTAGAGGGAGGGCTGGTAGAGGGGGGGCTGGTAGAGGGGGGCTGGTAGAGGGGGGGCTGGTAGAGGGGGGGCTGGTAGGGGGGGCTGGTAGAGGGGGGGCTGGTAGGGGGGGCTGGTAGAGGGGGGGCTGGTAGGGGGGGCTGGTAGAGGGGGGGCTGGTAGAGGGGGGGCTGGTAGAGGGGGGGCTGGTAGGGGGGGCTGGTAGAGGGGGGGCTGGTAGGTGGGGGCTGGTAGAGGGGGGGCTGGTAGAGGGGGGGCTGGTAGGGGGGGGCTGGTAGAGGGGGGGCTGGTAGGGGGGGCTGGTAGAGGGGGGGCTGGTAGAGGGGGGGCTGGTAGAGGGGGGGCTGGTAGAGGGGGGGCTGGTAGAGGGGGGGCTGGTAGGGGGGGGCTGGTAGAGGGGGGCTGGTAGGGGGGCTGGTAGAGGGGGGCTGGTAGGGGGGGCTGGTAGAGGGGGGCTGGTAGAGGGGGGCTGGTAGGGGGGGCTGGTAGAGGGGGGCTGGTAGAGGGGGGGCTGGTAGGGGGGGCTGGTAGAGGGGGGCTGGTAGAGGGGGGGCTGGTAGAGGGGGGGCTGGTAGGGGGGCTGGTAGAGGGGGGGCTGGTAGAGGGGGGCTGGTAGAGGGGGGCTGGTAGAGGGGGGGCTGGTAGGGGGGGCTGGTAGAGGGGGGCTGGTAGGGGGGGCTGGTAGGGGGGGGGCTGGTAGGGGGAGCTGGTAAGGGGGGGGGCTGGTAGGGGGGGCTGGTAGAAGGGGGGCTGGTAGGGGGGGGCTGGTAGGGGGGCTGGTAGGGGGAGCTGGTAGGGGGGGGGCTGGTAGGGGGGGCTGGTAGGGGGGGCTGGTAGAGGGGGGGCTGGTAGGGGGGGCTGGTAGAGGGGGGGCTGGTAGGGAGGGTGACTGGCCTAGCCAACTTGGTAGTTCAGTCTGCTCAGGTGGGGGGCTGGTAGGGGGGGCTGGTAGGGGGGGGCTGGTAGAGGGGGGGCTGGTAGGGGGGGCTGGTAGAGGGGGGGCTGGTAGGGGGGGGGCTGGTAGAGGGGGGGCTGGTAGGGGGGGCTGGTAGAGGGGGGGGCTGGTAGGGGGGGCTGGTAGAGGGGGGGCTGGTAGGGAGGGTGACTGGCCTAGCCAACTTGGTAGTTCAGTCTGCTCAGGTGGGGGGCTGGTAGGGGGGGGCTGGTAGGGGGGGGCTGGTAGAGGGGGGGCTGGTAGGGGGGGCTGGTAGAGGGGGGGCTGGTAGAGGGGGGGCTGGAAGGGGGGGCTGGTAGAGGGGGGGCTGGTAGGGGGGGCTGGTAGAGGGGGGGCTGGTAGGGGGGGCTGGTAGAGGGGGGGCTGGTAGGGAGGGTGACTGGCCTAGCCAACTTGGTAGTTCAGTCTGCTCAGGTGGGGGGCTGGTAGGGGGGGGCTGGTAGGGGGGGCTGGTAGAGGGGGGGCTGGTAGGGGGGGCTGGTAGAGGGGGGGCTGGTAGAGGGGGGGCTGGTAGGGGGGGGGGGCTGGTAGAGGGGGGGCTGGTAGGGGGGGCTGGTAGAGGGGGGGCTGGTAGGGGGGGCTGGTAGAGGGGGGGCTGGTAGGGGGAGCTGGTAGGGGGAGCTGGTTAGGGGGGGCTGGTAGGAGAGGGGCTGGTAGAAGGGGGGCTGGTAGGGGGTGGCTGGTAGGGGGGGCTTGTAGGGGGGGCTGGTAGGGGGGGGGCTGGCCTAGCCAACTTGGTAGTTCAGTCTGCTCAGGTACTTCCGTTCACGGCGTAATCACCGAGATTTCCTTTAATATTGTGAGAAGGAAAACCTCCACTTCCTGACGCCTCGTGAGTTACACAGTTCTCGTACCATTGAAACTATTATATCTGAGCGTAGGTGATTAGAACCTGCTAACTACCGCTCTGGGAGGGGGAGAAGGTTGTTACCGCTCGGGCATGGTAACTACCGCTGGGGAGGCCTGACCACCCCCACACATGTATATACAAGCACACACATATACCTCTGTTGGGAATACATATACATGTGTACACCTTCCCCCCCCCCCAGGCCGCCTCCCCCCCCCCAAGCCGACTACCCCCACCCCCCCCCGGGCCGACTACCCCCCCCCCCCCAGGCCGACTACCCCCCAGGAGGAACAAACAAGACACGACAACGACCATTAACACCACTCAGCGCTACGAACCATTAATGAAAGCAAACCATCAGCTGACAATCATTATTCAGTAAATGTTGTTGAAATGAGGAGACAAAGTAGTTGACCACCAACAGTGGCAGCTGCTTGTAATGGGCAGTTACGAGCCAGCTGGCTCCTGCTCCAGCTGGTTCATGCTCACTTGGGGGTCGGATCCCAGTGCCACATTTTAAGAAATATCGTCATTCATAGCGACTCCTATGTTATATATGAAATTCAAATCAAGGATGTGTTTTCCGTAGAGTTTTAATGCTCTCCCGGCCTGTGGGGGATCAGGTTGGGTTACCGTTACCTGTGGCAGGTGGCTGCATGTGACGGATCTCCCAATCCTGAGCACTCCAGTTGCAAACTCTGTGAGCAGGAACTGTGGCACGATCTCCCGCACTACATCAAAGAATGCCCAGTTATTAGACCTTTCAGACCAGTTGGCATGAGGTACCTGGAGCTTTGCAATTACTTTATTCACTCTCGTATTCTTGAAGATATCCTCACAGTGTACCCAAAATTTGCCAGTGCCGGCTACTAAACACATGGCCCTGTATGACTAACCATCCTGAGAGATGGGGACTTGTATTACCACTGCTGCCTTATTCACTCTTGTGTTGTTGATATCCTCATAATGCTTCCGGAGTCTGCCAGTGCAGACCGCTTATCACATGCCTCTGTATGACTAACCATCCTGTGTGATGGAGACTTTTAGCATCACCTAGTTAGCTTTTTTGACACACTGTACTCCACTTCATATAGTCTAGGGCAGCTGCACTAATGCACATGCACCTAATGTGTTAATAAAAAAAAAGGGGGTCACAGTGTCACGTGGTCTGAGACACAGAGAGACAAAGATATAGAGTGGGGGGGGGGGGTAGAGGTGAGGGGGAGACGGGGAAGAGACCCAGGCGAAAGCTGGGTAATCCCAGCTAACATGTGTATATATATATATATATATATATATATATATATATATATATATATATATATATATATATATATATATATATATATATATATATATATATATATATATATATATATATATATATATATATATCGTACTTAACCAGAGTTGCCTATCAAGCCGAATTTTTATGGAATATTGTATTTTGCAAATATTTCCTTGTTATCTCCTTGTTATCTGTTATGTAATGATAAAGTTTTCTCTGTTTTTTAAATGACTGGGATTTTTTTTTTTTTAGTCAAAACTAACATAGAAACTCGAGCTAATTTCACCCAAGTAAGTAGATCATGTTCTCAATATACTATATTAATATTGTTAAGAATGAACCAGTTTGGAAATATTTCATAATAATTAAAAATCGTCCTGTTAAGCAACTCAGTCCTTGGCTACTAGGCCAAGTAGTCAGGCTCCGCCTCAACCACTGTTGGTAAACAAACAAAAATTAATTTAAAAAAAAACAGCCTGTTTGGTCTGTGTCTGTTAAGTCTTGTTACCTATTTAATTAATAGGTAACAAAAACTGCAATTTTAAATTGAAATGAAAATAGGTAACTTGGGCCCCAAAAGACAAAAATCCCAGATGGGTTTAACACCCATCTTTTGGGGAATTTTGTAGATTAAAAACCCGGAGGCTATTTTTTGGGGTTTAAACCCCCCCAAAAAGCCTACCCGGGCGGGAAGGACCGAGCCTGCGCGCCAAGCTAAGCACCAGCACAACTGTATAACAGCCAAAGTAACTATATTGGCCGAAACGTAGCCTGATTGGCCGAAACGCTGCGCATGCGTGATCGTGGCTCTTGGCACAGTGTATAACTATACGTAGTGCGTATATAACATAGTGTATAGTTATAGGCAATAGTGTATAACTATACGTAGTGCGTATATAACATAGTGTATAGTTATAGGCAATAGTGTATAACTATATGTAGTGCGTATATAACATAGTGTATAGTTATAGGCAATAGTGTATGACTATATGTAGTGCGTATATAACATAGTGTATAGTTATAGGCAATAGTGTATAACTATATGTAGTGCGTATATAACATAGTGTATAGTTATAGGCAATAGTGTATGACTATATGTAGTGCGTATATAACATAGTGTATAGTTATAGGCAATAGTGTATGACGACTCTCGCTGTAACTCTTTTTATTAACTTCCTAACACCAAATTACTAAAACAGCAATTACCACAGCAAACAAGGCCAAAAATACATTCAATTTGTTTCCGCGAGATAACAGTTAACGGATAAATAACAGAGATAACGATTAAATGCCACGAACGTGGAAAAAATATCCAAAAAGATAATTTCGTTAACTGTGGAGAAATATTTGATACTTCTGCCGCTTCGTGCACAGCAACAGTGATGAAGCAGCCTGTCCTCCTACAAAGAACGTCGCTTTTCGCGCGTAGGCGTTACACGCGGCCAAAAACAGTTGTACTAGACAATGGAAGCGGCTGGCGAAAGTGACGTACTGTTCCGTTTTCTGTTTTGGGTCCTCTGGTAGGTTAGGATAAGGGGCAACTTTAAATTGACCGTTTTCTTGACGTTCGGGAACGTAAGGAGGACGGGCTGGTTCACGGCGGCCAGAGGGAGGGTAGTGTGTGTGTGTGTGTGTGTGTGTGTGTGTGTGTGTGTGTACTCACCTATTTGAGCTTGCGGGGGTTGAGCTTTGGCTCTTTGGTCCCGCCTCTCAACCGTCAATCAACTGGTGTACAGGTTCCTGAGCCTACTGGGCTCTATCATATCTACACTTGAAACTGTGTATGGAGTAAGCCTCCACCACATCACTTCCTAGTGCATTCCACCTGTTAACTACTCTGACCTGAAAAAGTTCTTGCTAATGTCCCTGTGGCTCACTTGGGTACTCAGTCTCCACATGTGTCCCATTTGACTATATTGCTTGAAATGTCTGGCAGGCTCTAAAATTTTTACAGCCTGGGATCCCTTTGGAACTCCAATCCTTCCTTATCAGCATGGCCACTCCTCCTCCTCCTCCTCTTCCCTCTTAGTACATAGAAGTCTTGCAGAAACACTGCATTTGTTATGATACCCGATAGTTTTATTTCTGTGAGTGCTATTACATCTGCGTTTTCTTCTACTGACCTTTTTTCCAAATTGACTTGTTTTATTTGTATCCCATCTATGTTTTTGTTCAGTACTCTGAAGCTCCCTTTTTTCTGTTCATCCTCATATCTTCTTGTTAGGTGTTCCACTGGTGTAGGAAGTTGTTCCATGGGCAGGGATGGATGGATGAGCTGTGAGATGGGTAATATGGGTGGGAAGGGTGCTGGGGCGGGGTGTGGGTCATTGGCAGGAGGGGCAGGGAGGGCTTGTGGCCAGGAAGGCTTCAGTTAGGTGGAAGGTGGAGGTGTTGCACTTCTGTCTGGGTCTGTTGAACTGCTTGTGGAGGGTTCCCCACTCCCCCCCCCCCCTCTAGGATTGTAGGATTGAAATCACCGTATGACTGAAATCACCGTATGGGGCGGTAATTTCCCAGTTCCCTTCTCTCCTCTTGCAACTCTTCTTTGTGTTTGCTGTCATGATTCTCTCGTCCCGTCATATCCCCTCTGAAGGAATACCTTTTTGTATCCCTGTTACATAAAAGAGTTTGTTCTTCTTTGCTAGAATTTCCTATTTTCTGGCCTCATTCGTGAATATTATCTTTATCAGCCAATCTCTGGCCTTGTTGTATGGGTCCAGCCTGAAAACCTTTCCTATATGTTGTTCAGCTCTCTCCATCTGTACCGCCTTCAGGATCTGTCACTACAGCTTTGTCATCAGCTCTCAACTCCACCTTACTGAAACCTGCTTCTTCCTTAATTAATATGTACTGTGACTAATGATCTTTTATTCTCCAGCAGCTGACTAGTACATCTTCCTGCTTCCTGATAACTGTACTCACCTAGTTGTGTTTGTTAAGGTTGAGCTCTGGCTCTTTGGTCCCGCCTCTCAACTGTGTATTTGAAACTGTGTATGGAGTCAGCCTCCACCACATCACTGCCTAATGCATTCCATCTGTTAACTACTCTGACACTGAAAAAGATTCTTTCTAATGTCTCTTTGTCTCTGTGTCTCATCTAAGTACTAAGTTTCCACCTGTGCCCCCTTGTTCGTGTCCCACCCGTGCTGAAGAGTTTGTCTTTGTCCACCCTGTTAATTCCCCTGGGAATTTTGTAGGTGGTTATCATGTCTCCCCTTACTCTTCTGTTTTCCAGGGACGTGAGGTTCAGCTCCTTTAGCCTCTCCTCGTAGCTCGTACCTGTCAGTTCCAGGACCAGTCTGGTGGCATACCTCTGAATCTTCTCTAACTTTGTCTTGTGTTTAACTGGGTATGGACTCCAGGCTGTGTGGTTGGTGTGTGGTAGTGTGTGTACTCACATAGTTGTTCTCACCTAGTTGTGCTTGGGACGGTTGAGCTTCGGGTCTATGGTCCCGCCTCTCATCTGTCAATCAACAAGTGCACAGGTTCCTGAGCCTATTGGGCTCTATAAATACTCTATGTGTGCGTGTGTGAGGTGGGATGAAGAGGAGGAGGCAGGAACCAGGAACCAGGAGACAGTCGGATTTCATGAAGAACTCCACAAGGAACAGCAATTCCTGGTCCATGAGATCATTTGAGTAGATTGTATTACGCATTCAAGGGGAGGGGGGGAGGGGGGGGGGGTTAGTGCCGTTGATGTTATCGTATACGATAACAGCAACGCTCACACCCTGACAGGAACCTTTTCACGAGCCCTGAGATAACAGATATCAGATCTACACTTCACCTTAACCACGGTAAGATATCCATAAATGGATCCACCGTGACTGTAGGTATATATATATATATATATATATATATATATATATATATATATATATATATTTAACAGGGCATGTATGGAAGCAAAGGAACTGAACAAAAGGGTGTGGAGGAACTTGTGTAATAACAGAACACCAGAAAGCAGAGAGAGATACCAGAGAACCAGGAGGCAGGAACCAGGAGGCAGGAACCAGGAACGAGTATGTCAGTGTGAAAAAAGAAGCAGAGAAAAATTATGAAAATGATATAACTAACAAAGCCAAGACCGAACCATAGCTACTCCACAGTCACATCAGGAGAAAAACAACAGTGAAAGAACAAGTGATGAAACTGAGAACAGGTAAGGACAGGTATACAGAGAATGATAAAGAGGTGTGTGAAGAACTTAAAAAAAGGTTCCAGGAGGTCTTTACAATAGAACAAGGTGAGGTCACTGCACTAGGAGAGGTGGCAGTAAACCAGGCGGCCTTGGAAGGGTTCGAAATTACAAGAGATGAGGTCAAGAGACACCTGCTTGATCTGGATGTGAGAAAGGCTGTTGGTCCAGACGGGATATCACCATGGGTATTGAAAGAGTGTGCAGAGGCACTTTGCTTGCCACTCGCCATAGTGTATAGTAAGTCACTGGAGACGGGAGACCTACCAGAAATATGGAAGACGGCGAATGTGGTCCCAATATACAAGAGTTTGACAATCCCGGGTTGGGATCGAACTCTGGAGTCTACGTTTCCTTGTGTTTTAAACATAGTGGGTTTCACTGATTAGTGCAATATTGCACTTCATTCTCATACATATATTTTATTATATACTGCCGGGAGAGCAGAGTGTGGCGGCCATCTTGCCTTCAGAGTACCACCTAATATTATCAGCGATCATTACCAGGCTAAAGCTGCCCTGTACGCTGGTCCTGGCCTGAGTGATGGTGAGTCACCAGGATCAGCTGGCAGGCTATAATAGTGACCTCAGGCACGGTGCCAGTGCCACTCAGGTCAATGGCAACTATTCACCATTTACCCCCAACCCGCTTTCCCTGATGGTCGCCATCTTGGGTCCACGTGGCAGGTGTGTGTCGTGAGTTACGTCACTACTGTGGCACTTGCTACAGTGGCACTCTGGGTCCACTGTGCCAAAGAAAGACATAGTGGCACTCTGCGTCGAACCCGGCCACTCCTGACACCATCCACATTCTGCCTTATACAGCGCAAGACAGAATTTATTAACTAGAACTGACACTGAACGATTTTGTTCTCGACTGTCAAAGAACTACAATGACACTGAACACTCGTGAAGAACGGGAGATGAACATGGAGAACATTCGTCACATGAACATGGACCTTCACACAGTAACGGGTTTCCTGTCATTTACCCTTTTACAGATGATGGATTACCAACACAGGGAGTAAACAGGGTTTTTTTAAGATGGCAGCTTCCACCCCACAATGTGTTCATGCGTGTTCGTGTGTGCGTGTGTGCGTGCGTGCGTGCGGGTTCGTGTGCATGTGTGTCGGAGGAAATCAAATATACTCACCTTACTTTACCAGTAGCGTAGTGCAATCAAATTCTCACAGATATCAATGCCGCTGTTACATCAGCCGCTCTGTTTCTATGAGAATTAACTATTTATATAAATCGAATTAAACCCAGTTTAACCTTTGTTTAATTCACTAGGTAATATCGATTGGAAATTGATTTAATTCATTTAGAGCAAATTATATCTCTGTTTCTAGATAGTTTCCACAGCTGGGATCAGAGGATTCTAGCTGGGTAAAAGTCAGCATGGAATGTTATCTATATATCCGTCGTTTATCTAACGACATTTCGGGTCAATAATACACACACCGAAAAGTCGTCTGTTGATACCTGGAGTGCGTTATTATGACGTTAAATGACGTCGGCAATGTTTTAATGAGATAGTAAACCAGAATAAAATATCGCGACTTATATGGGGAGCTCATGCACAGTGAGGGAGCCAGGTGGCGCGCGCGTCGCTGGCCGCTTGGCTGAGAAGGCGCCATCTTTGATCAGCGTCTCAAAAGCTCGCCATTATCATCGTGTGTTATACGGATCATCCGAGCATTATCGGGTCCTAAACATCCGCTGCCAGCTTCATCTATCACTGAAGACACCGCTTCCGGTTGGATGAGTAACCTTTTTTCACGTTTTATGGTCATAATCCCGTGTTATAGGTTGTCCAATCGTTAAGATGCGAGATCATCACAAAACTCCAGTAAGTGTGTCTCCCCTAATCAGTCAACCCCCTTTCAATGAATGTTAGTTGATATACTATTAGTCATACAGAATTTACATAGTATGATTTTCACAGAGGGGAGTTTATCTACGAGAGAAGATCGTTCTTTCCGGTGAATCACGTGTCTGCCCCGTCAACACGCCCAGACTGGTTACGGAAGGCTGTCTGCCGCATTCCTCATTAACTGCTTGACTGCTAAGATTTGGTTTCTAGTTATAACATTAAAGTTAGTCTACTAACTCTATAACTTGATTAATTAATGAAATTTATTATTGAAATTATTTCACCATTATATGCAATAAGTAGTTTCAGCATTATTTGTTTTATCGCCAAAAAGTGTGTAGGGAAAATAATGCAAATAACGTTTGTGCTTGCGGGGGTTGAGCTCTGTCTCTTTGGGCCCCGCCTCTCAACTGTCAATCAACTAATCCCCCCCCCACTCCCCACCCCACACACTTCTCTTCTTCTTCTTGAGAATAGGTGCAGTTTGCATGAAGGGTTTACCCTCCCGATGACTGCACCAGGACAAATGTAGGGAGACGCGTTGACGTTAAGGAGGAGAAGAAAGCAAAAGTGTTAGATGTGTTGGACCGTAGAGAGAGGAGTGGCGACGAAAAACACCGTAGTGCGGGGTGACGAGTTCACGGCGGCAGTGGATCCACGCACGGCGTAGCGTTGTGCGCAAGACGTTAACTAATATTTCTCCTGGAACTTGTATATCAGAAAGCACAAGCAGTACGCTTCACCCATGTGTCATCGGGCACCTGGCCACCAGGCGGTGGCCTCGGCTGAGACATCTTATCCGGAACCCAATAAACAAACTCCTTCACCCGCGACACCCAGACAGTGGACGAGCACCACGGGATCGGAAGCACCCGGGCGTCCCGATAAGGGCCCAACACCGGACCCTCACAGGGCACGACCCCAGCAGTTGGGACGAGGCTTCCCCCAGACCGGGGCAATGAAGGAGGGGGGAACCGCAGGGGATGCAGGCGCGGCATCGACCCCACCACAGGGCACAGGAGCCGAGGCCCCCCGGCACACATCTTTCCCCTCCAAAACAACAGGACCTGCGTCCCCGGGAGCCGGTACCACATCCACAGACAGGGGCGGGACATGGACATCCACTGGGACATCCCCCACACGCAGTGCGGGCGACGGCCCGACAGTCGTACACTCCGGCACAACAACTACCTCCTGGGCCACAGCAGGTAACAGACTGGACGTCGAAGGCATAGTAACCGCCTCAACAGGCAAAGCAACAGACAAGCAATCAGGCGCCTCAGGCACAGCACCCACTCCATCCTCAGAAGCGTCCGAAGTCAACAGGGGCGGAAAGTCCTCCTCACGAAAAACATGCACCCTGCCAGTTGCTCCCACGTCGCACGCTGCAGCGAGATGACCAACATTACCACACCTGTAACAGGTGCGCTGTTGCCCATGATACTGGCAACGGAGCGTATAACCCAACACGGACACAGAGGACGGAACACTACTCTTCAGTGACATGGTCAGGGTGCGGGAGCCGTCAAGCATACCAGTACAGTGCCCTGCAAGTACCTTGTCTCAACGAATGCTGAGCACAGTACCAAACCGTCCAAACACAGCAGTTAGGAGATCGTCGTTAAACTGGAAGGGGGCACCACGCACCGACACATACGTCAAGGCGACGCTGAGGTTCACTACCTTAACAGAACCGGCGGCATCAGGGAGAGGGTAAACACGCCCCTCACACCGCCCCAGAAACGCCTGAAATGCAGCCTGATGGAGAAACTTGACCACGGCGCCGCGGTTCCCCTGCAGCAGCTGGACGCCCACCGATTCCGACAACTGCACATGGAGAACATCCACCAGGGCAACACCAACCAACAAGTGGTCCACTGGCACCGTAAAAGCCAGACCAGCCGACGAGGTCCTCTTCAATGGAGGCCGGTAAGACCCCATGTCTCCTCAACAGGCGTACTACGCCCACACGGGGGACAACGCCCCCTCTGGAGAAAACTATCACCTGAGGACCACATAAAGAATATTGTGCGAGGAGCCTATGCCACGCTTTCTAACTTTAGAACTGCTTTTAAATACATGGATGGCGATATACTAAAGAAATTGTTCACGACTTTTGTTAGGCCAAAGCTAGAATATGCAGCTGTTGTGTGGTGCCCATATCTTAAGAAGCACATCAACAAACTTGGACAGGTGCAAAGACATGCTACTAAGTGGCTCCCAGAACTGAAGGGCAAGAGCTACGAGGAGAAGTTAGAGGCATTAAATATGCCAAAACTAGAAGACAGAAGAAAAAGAGGTGATATGATCACTACATATAAAATAATAACAGGAATTTATGAAATCGATAGGGAAGATTTCCTGAGACCTGGAACGTTAAGAACAAGAGGTCATAGATATAAACTAGCTAAACACAGATGCCGAAGAAATATAAGAAAATTCACTTTCGCAAACAGAGTGGTAGACGGTTGGAACAAGTTAGGGGAGAAGGTGGTGGAGGCCAAGACCGTCAGTAGTTTCAAAGCGTTATATGACAAAGAGTGCTGGGAAGACGGGACACCACGAGCGTAGCTCTCATCCTGTAACTACACTTAGGTTATCTTGAGGTTATCTTGAGATGATTTCGGGGCTTTTAGTGTCCCCGCGGCCCGGTCCTCGACCAGGCCGCCTAGTGTAGTCCTAGGTAACTACACTTAGGTAATTACACCCCCACAGCCGTCACGGACACCCTCCCCACACAGCCACTAGGGTGGAACTGGCCCCCCCCCCCACACACACCCAGGAAGCAGCCCGTAGCAGCTGTCTAACTCCCAGGTACCTATCTACTGTTAAGTGAACAGATCCATCAGGGTGAAAGAAACTCTACCCATTTGTTTCCGCCTGCGCTGACGATCGATCTCCCGACCCTAGGATAGTAGACAAGCACCCCCATTACCTATAAATAATGGGGGGGGGGGGCAGCCTTCCCCTTCTAATCCCCTTGTTCCCCTGCCCAGTGCCCTCTTTAAATGGGTATTAGACCCATGGGTACCCTCTTTAAATGGGTATCTTTCTTCCCATTTGAATGGATAAAGCCATTCTCCTTTATCACCCATTAGGAATGGGTGTGGTCCTCCCTCGCCTCTCCTCCCCTTAGTACCCATTTTTCTCAATAGTACATCACATTTTGACTTTGCAGCTTAAGGAATTGACGTCATATCCCGTTTTCTATCTGCGGGTCCTTGGATAGGTTAGGTTCGGGCACTTTAGCACCTCAATTTAATGACGATGTGAAAATGGGTATCCATAGCCCTAGTTCATCAGTTATTCATCTTGACCTCATTTTATGGGAAATGATGTCCTTATAAGGAGGTGCCCAGGATCAATATCCCCACGGCCCGGTCTCTCTAGGATAACACATCTTTACAGACAAAATGCTTCTGAAGCAATGTCAATATTGACCTAATTCTGGGTCACAGAGAACGATAATTTTGTTTACAATTGTTGATCAGGTCAAGTCTTCATCCAGAGGTTGATAGGTCTTAATAACCCTCCAGAGGTTGATAGGTTTTAATAACACTCCAGAGGTTGATAGGCCTTAATAACCCTCGAGAGGTTGATAGGTCTTAATGACCCTTCAGAGGTTAATAGGTCTTAATAGCCCTCCAGAGGTTGATAGGCCTTAATAACCCTCCAGAGGTTGATAGGCCTTAATAACCCTCGAGAGGTTGATAGGCCTTAATAACCCTTCAGAGGTTAATAGGTCTTAATAACCCTTCAGAGGTTAATAGGTCTTAATAGCCCTCCAGAGGCTGATAGGCCTTAATAACCCTCCAGAGGTTGATAGCCCTTAATAACCCTCCAGAGGTTGATAGGCCTTAATAACCCTCCAGAGGTTGATAGGCCTTAATAACCCTTCAGAGGTTAATAGGTCTTAATAACCCTCCAGAGGTTGATAGGTCTTAATAACCCTTCAGAGGTTAATAGGTCTTAATAGCCCTCCAGAGGCTGATAGGTCTTAATAACCCTCCAGAGGTTGATAGGTCTTAATAACCCTCCAGAGGTTGATAGGTCTTAATAACCCTCCAGAGGTTGATAGGTCTTAATAACCCTCCAGAGGTTGATAGGCCTTAATAACCCTCCAGAGGTTAATAGGTCTTAATAGCCCTCCAGAGGTTGATAGGCCTTAATAACCCTTCAGAGGTTAATAGGTCTTAATAGCCCTCCAGAGGCTGATAGGTCTTAATAACCCTCTAGAGGTTGATAGGTCTTAATAACCCTCTAGAGGTTGATAGGCCTTTAGTCTCTGCTTTACAGTAAAGGGAGTGAGAGAGTGAGTGAGGGAGTGAGGGAGAGAGGGAGAGAGTGAGGGAGAGAGTGAGGGAGAGAGGGAGAGAGTGAGGGAGAGAGTGAGGGAGAGAGTGAGAGAGTGAGGGAGAGAGTGAGGGAGAGAGTGAGTGAGGCAGGCAGACATACAAGAAAATAAATAATGTAACAGATAAACTGGGGCCAGATTCACGAAGCAGTTACGCAAGCACTTACGAACCTGTACATCTTTTCTCAATCTTTGGCGGCTTTGTTTACAATTATTAAACAGTTAATGAGCTCCGAAGCACCAGGAGGCTGTTTATAACAATAACAACAGTTGATTGGCAAGTTTTCATGCTTGTAAACTGTTTAGTAAATGTAACCAAAGCCGTCAAAGATTGAGAAAAGATGTACACGTTCGTAGTGTATGAACCTAACACCTGATGCATCTGTTCACCCAGGAGTCAACAGGAGCCAGTGGGGTGTAGCACCTTGGGGGGGGAGGTCAGTGGTTGGCCTCGTTAACAGGCCATCACACCCTAACAATGGGCACTACGATAGCCAGGGCCACAAGGCCGTAGTTACCATGCGCGGGGAGCGTGAAATTCGAGCGTGGTTGCGCAGGATGACTGTTCATTGTTAGCATCTCTGCTAACAACCTTGAACGAGGTAGTTAGAAATCTGTATATGTTCAGTATAAAACACTTACTACAAGTTAAATATGTCCATTAGTCCTATATATAAAAATTTAAATTAACCTAAAAAATGCTAATTAATCTTACACAAAAACCGGATTAATCCATTTAATCTGCTCATTATCCATAAGATGAATTAATCCTATTTTTGTATTAATCTTAACAAACAAATTAGGATTATGGTACTAAAATAGCCCTAAACATATCTACTTCAACATTCTACAAAAGGCTCGAACCTGGTTGATGGGGTTCTGGGAGTTCTTCTACCCCCCCCCAGGGGGTAAGTGTTCCAAGTCCATCTGGGTTATCAATATATTATTGCTGACATATTCACCGTTTTCTGGGTCCAAGACTGTACGAGAGAATGTCTGTCTGTCTGTCCACAGTTGGAGACCATATGCTTAGGGCTAGACTCACTCAAATTTGCAGGATGGAGGGTCTGGGGTAGAGGACGAACATAGGCTGGTCGGAGGGTCGGCCTAAATTAAAGACTTTAAGAAATATTACCATTTATAACACCCCCCCCCCAAGTGTGAAATATATGGTGTGATTCCCCTAGAGTTTTTAGCCATTATAACCATATAATTTATGAAACCCAAACAGCTGTTTCAGTGCTTAATGATATATTTTCTGAGACAAGGAGGAGAGGGGGGTGGCAAAGTGGGGGGGGGGGTCATGAGGTATGGGACGAGTGGGGTTAATGGGAAAATAGGGGTGAAGAGTGGGGAATGGGTGGAAAGGGGGGGGGGGTGAGAGGGGGGAGGGTGGGGAGGCAGGGGTGAGAGGGGGAGGGTGGGGAGGTAGGGGTGAGAGGGGAGGGTGGGGAGGTAGGGGTGAGAGGAGGGTGGGGAGGTAGGGGTGAGAGGGGAGGGTGGGGAGGTAGGGGTGAGAGGAGGGTGGGGAGGTAGGGGTGAGAGGGCAGGGTGGGGAGGTAGGGGTGAGAGGGGAGGGTGGGGAGGTAGGGGTGAGAGGGCAGGGTGGGGAGGTAGGGGTGAGAGGGGAGGGTGGGGAGGTAGGGGTGAGAGGAGGGTGGGGAGGTAGGGGTGAGAGGAGGGTGGGGAGGTAGGGGTGAGAGGGCAGGGTGGGGAGGTAGGGGTGAGAGGGGAGGGTGGGGAGGTAGGGGTGAGAAGGGAGGGTGGGGAGGTAGGGGTGAGAAGGAAGGGTGGGGAAGTAGGGGTGAGAAGGAAGGGTGGGGAGGTAGGGGTGAGAAGGGAGGGTGGGGAAGTAGGGGTGAGAGGGGAGGGTGGGGAGGTAAGGGGTGAGAGGGGAGGGTGGGGAGGTAGGGGTGAGAAGGAAGGGTGGGGAGGTAGGGGTGAGAAGGGAGGGTGGGGAAGTAGGGGTGAGAGGGGAGGGTGGGGAGGTAAGGGTGAGAGGGGAGGGTGGGGAGGTAGGGGTGAGAGGGAAGGGTGGGGAAGTAGGGGTGAGAGGGGGGTGGGGAGGTAGGAGTTTTATTATTATTATTATTATTATTTTCTACCACAGACGTGGCCAGACATTTACAATGCTAACCAGCATATATACATTTTCTTGTGTCCTCCATGGACAGGGTTAGAGAAGTGTTAAACATATAGTTCAAGGGTTTATTGAACACTCAACCACAGAAGGTGATTCAGTGCTTTTAAAATGCTAAGCTAGGAGGTAGGAGTGAGAGGGAGGTGGGGGTGAGAGAGAATATGGGAGTAGGGTGGGAAAGGGGGAGGTGTATGGGGAGAGAGGTAAAGCAGAGGTGTGGAATTAGGGGTCGGGGGGGGGGGGGATGGGAGGGTTCTTCACAACAATGACTCCTGTCCCATTTCCCTATCATATATAGTTTTAAAATTATGAATAGTATTTGCTTCCACAACCTGTTCCTTAAGTGCATTCCATTTCCCACTACTCTCACGCTAAAAGAAAACTTCCTAACATCTCTGTGACTCATCTGAGTTTCCATCTTCCATCCATGTCCTCTCGTTCTGTTACTATTCCGTGTGAACATTTCGTCTATGTCCACTCTGTCAATACCCCTGAGTATTTTATATGTTCCTGTCATGTCCCCCCTCTCCCTTTTTTATCTAGTGTCGTAAGGCTCAGTTTCTTCAGGAGTCCCTCGTAACTCTGGGACGAGTCTTGTTGCAAACTTCTGAACCTTTTCCAGTTTCCTTATGTGTTTCTTCAGATGGGGACTCCATGATGAGGCGGCATACTCTAAGACTGGCCTCACGTAGGCAGTGTAAAGCTCCCTAAATGCCTCCTTACTTAGGTTTCTGAATGATGTTCTAACTTTTGCCAGTGTAGAGTACGCTGCTGTCGCTATCCTATTTATATGTGCCTCAGGAGATAGATTAGGTGTTACGTCCACCCCCAGGTGTGTGTGTGTGTGTGTGTGTGTGTGTGTGTGTGTGTGTGTGTGTGTGTGTGTGTGTGTGTGTGTGTGTGTGTGTGTGTGTGTGTGTGTGTGTGCGCGCGTGTGTGTGTGTGTTTTGCCAGGGTGGGAGTGTGGGTGGGTAGAAACATGGGGAGAGTGGGGTGGGTGGGTTTGAGAGGATTAGCTTCATGGTGGGGTGACTTGTCAACCTCTTAGACATGAACTCTGTGAGGTTGGCGCCGACCAGACGGTCGGTGGCGGGGGGGGGGGGCGGATCATGGGGGGGATAAGTTTGTGGGTGTAGATGTGGGTGTTTGGGGTGGGTGGAAGGTAATTTTAAAGTTAATAAAACAGGACTCAACATTCACTTAAAAGACAGACTAAACAAATAAAGAGGAACATGCACAGGACTTGATACAGGTCCAAGATGGACCGAGACTCATCAGACGTGATTTGCTCATCATATCTTCACGTTATTTTGACTCATAGTCTGATAGAGGAATGTTTTCTACAGTGAAACCATCATGAATTAGAGCCCGCTTAGAGAGGCACAGGAACGTCCTCTAGAGACACCCTTGAGGGGAAAGTAAGAGGCCAAGGCTGCAGAGGAACGCCAGTGAGAGAAGAGAGATGCTGCAGGATGCTGTAGGATGCTGCAGGATGCTGTAGGATGCTGTAGGATGCTGCAGGATGCTGGAGGATGCTGCCAGATACTGTAGGATGCTGTAGGATGCTGCAGGATGCTGGAGGATGCTGCAGGATGCTGTAGGATGCTGCAGGATGCTGCAGGATGCTGTAGGATGCTGCAGGATGCTGGAGGATGCTGCCAGATACTGTAGGATGCTGTAGGATGCTGCAGGATGCTGGAGAATGCTGCAAGAAGCTGTAGGATGCTGTAGGATGCTGCAGGATGCTGGAGGATGCTGCAAGAGACGCAGAGAGTCGTAGCTTATCCAGAACGTGTCGATCACTTACCCAACAAGGGCCAGGAACGCCACACACCTGCCGCTGTCATGCTGCATGACCTACACCTGCAGTGTACCCAGACACACACCTGCAGTGTACCCAGACACACACCTGCAGTGTACCCAGACACACACCTGCAGTGTACCCAGACACACACCTGCAGTGTACCCAGACACACACCTGCAGTGTACCCAGACACACACCTGCAGTGTACCCAGACACACACCTGCAGTGTATCCAGACACACACCATCGACTGTACCAACCCGTCTTCGACTCACGTCCATTCCATCCAGCGGTCGACCCCACAGACGCATTCATAAATTTTTACATGCTGTTCATTCAGAACGGGAATTTTCTCAAATATACGTTAATATTATAATATATTAGCAAATTGTGCATATATTGGCACTGGTTAGGTGTTTAGGTTCTCTTGGCGATTATTTGTATTTGTAGTACGTGGGTGAAGCATTTACAGCGTTGTGGTTCGAACACAAGTCGTCAGTGAAGCACTTGTTCCGGAAGTGTTCGGACGTCATCAGTAGTGAGTCGTGTGTAAACCTTTTTTCATTCATAAACAGCTGAGGGGTTGGTGGGTGGATGGAATGGTCTTTGGGTCTGGCTGGATCTGGGGTCAGCCTGGGGGCCAGCCTGGGGGCCAGCCTGTGGAAAGCCTGACAGGTGTGGCCCCCACGGTAGGTGTGGCAGGAGACCAACACACCAGCCTGGGGGCCAGCCTGGCAGGTGTGGCCCCCACGGTAGGTGTGGCAGGAGACCAACACACAGGCCTCAGGGCCAGCTTGACAGGTGTGGCCCCCACGGTAGGTGTGGCAGGAGACCAACACACAGGCCTCAGGGCCATGCCTGGCAGGTGTGGCCCCCACGGTAGGTATCGCTTGGAGACCAACACACAGGCCTCAGGGCCAGCCTGACAGGTGTGGCCCCCACGGTAGGTGTGGCAGGAGACCAACACACAGGCCTCAGGGCCAGCCTGACAGGTGTGGCCCCCACGGTAGGTGTGGCAGGAGACCAACACACAGGCCTCAGGGCCATGCCTGGCAGGTGTGGCCCCCACGGTAGGTGTGGCAGCAGACCAACACACCAGCTTCAGGGCCAGCCTGACAGGTGTGGCCCCCAGGGTAGGTGTGGCAGGAGACCAACACACAGGCCTCAGGGCCAGCCTGGCAGGTGTGGCCCCCACGGTAGGTGTGGCAGCAGACCAACACACAGGCCTCAGGGCCATGCCTGGCAGGTGTGGCCCCCACGGTAGGTGTGGCAGGAGACCAACACACAGGCCTCAGGGCCAGCCTGACAGGTGTGGCCCCCACGGTAGGTGTGGCAGCAGACCAACACACCAGCCTCAGGGCCAGCCTGACAGGTGTGGCCCCCACGGTAGGTGTGGCAGCAGACCAACACAGGCCTCAGGGCCATGCCTGGCAGGTGTGGCCCCCACGGTAGGTGTGGCAGCAGACCAACACACAGACCTCAGGGCCAGCCTGACAGCAGACAGGTGAAGCACCAACCTCCACTCGGATGAGTTAATTCCTCCCACATGTGTGTTTATGTTGATATGTGGGGCCACATGTACACACCTACATACTCACACTCTCTCACTTAAACCGTGCCATAAATCTCCCAGCTCCCAGAGGTATGCCACGGGACCGGTCCCGGAGACGAGAGATACGAGTTATTAGGAAAGACTGAAGAATTTAAACTTCACTTCACTAGGAAATGAGAAGAAAAAGAGACATGATTACCACATCCATAATACCAAGGGGGAAACGTAGACAAGTATATATTATTTGGCATGGCTCATACAAGAACACATGGAAAGCAAAGGAAATGAATATAGTCAGAGTTATAGAGCCATATAGTTAGTCACAGAGTTATAGAGCCATATAGCTAGAGTCACAGAGTTATAGAGCCATATATCTAGAGTCACAGAGTTATAGAGCCATATATCTAGAGTCACAGAGTTATTTTGCCATATAGCTAGAGTCACAGAGTTATAGAGCCGTATAGCTAGAGCCACAGAGTTATAGAGCCATATAGCACGAGCCACAGAGTTATAGAGCCATATAGCAAGAGCCACAGAGTTATAGAGCCATATATCTAGAGCCACAGAGTTATAGAGCCATATAGCAAGAACCACAGAGTCAACCACTGGTGAGTGTACTCTTGGTTTACTCTGGGGGAAGGTTTACCTACGAGTAAAGGTTGAGCTTGACTCTGTATACAAGTAACGGTTATCATAGATGAGATAACAGGTGACAGCCGTCCCCCAAGTAGTTAGTAATGGTTATCATAGATGAGATAACAGGTGACAGCCGTCCCCCAAGTAGTTAGTAATGGTTATCATAGATGAGATAACAGGTGACAGCCGTCCCCCAAGTAGTTAGTAATGGTTTATCATAGATGAGATAACAGGTGAGAGCCGTCCCCCAAGTAGTTAGTAATGGTTATCATAGATGAGATAACAGGTGACAGCCGTCCCCCAAGTAGTTAGTAATGGTTATCATAGATGAGATAACAGGTGACAGCCGTCCCCCAAGTAGTTAGTAATGGTTATCATAGATGAGATAACAGGTGACAGCCGTCCCCCAAGTAGTTAGTAATGGTTATCATAGATGAGATAACAGGTGACAGCCGTCCCCCAAGTAGTTAGTAATGGTTATCATAGATGAGATAACAGGTGACAGCCGTCCCCCAAGTAGTTAGTAATGGTTATCATAGATGAGATAACAGGTGACAGCCGTCCCCCAAGTAGTTAAGTAATGGTTATCATAGATGAGATAACAGGTGAGAGCCGTCCCCCAAGTAGTTAGTGGTGATGGCAGCAGTTGCCAGCTGTGATTAGTTGTTTAAATGGCTGTTTTGTTGTTAAAGATTCGCTAACTGGAATGTAAAATTCCAAGTAGCACGGGCTATGGCGAGCCGTAGATTTAAATGGTGCTGAAGCTGTCCACTTTGTGCTCCACTCCCGCCAAACACACACCGAAACTACGACGTTGGTACAACGTTCGAACAAGTTTTAACACCTCCTAACCAGTTATAACAACCAATATAGCAAGTTGTAACAACGTTCAAATACGTCATAAACTTGTTAAGCCAAGATGTAACAACTTTATTACAAGTTGTAACAAGCGGAAAATAGAGACAGTTTCGGTTTGTGTTTCCAGGGCTTAGACTGACTGCCCGCC
Organism: Procambarus clarkii; assembly: GCF_040958095.1. Lineage (NCBI taxonomy): Eukaryota > Metazoa > Arthropoda > Malacostraca > Decapoda > Cambaridae > Procambarus > Procambarus clarkii. The sequence continues at coordinate 2,156,374 of NC_091201.1, forward strand.
CCCTCTTCCCCCACCTCTGCTATCCCCACTTTGGGTTATCTGAGACTTCAGTTTAACTTAGTAGGTTAAGTTACTCTAAGTTATAGAGTAACTTAGAGAGGAACATGGTCTCTCTTCACTTTTTCCTCTATGGCTGTTAATGAGTAGCCTCTGTGGCTCTATACAGCCTCTGTGGCTCTATACAGGCTTTGAGGCTCTATATAGGCTCTGTGGCTCTATACAGGCTCTGTGGCTCTATACAGACTCTGTGGCTCTATACAGCCTCTGTGGCTCTATACAGGTTCTGTGGCTCTGTACAGGCTCTTTGGCTCTATACAGACTCTGTTGCTCTAAACAGGCTCTGTGGCTCTGTACAGGCTCTTTGGCTCTATACAGACTCTGTTGCTCTAAACAGGCTCTGTGGCTCTATACAGGCTCTGTTGCTCTATACAGGCTCTGTGGCTCTATATATGCTGGTAAGCTCTATGTGGAGCGTTGGCGTTAGTGAGGGGACGGCTGGGTGGAAGGTTCAAAGGTTGTTCCACCTTGTGAGTCGTCGGTTCGAGGCGCAGCCGTTGTGGGGGTCGGCAAACCTGCTACTTCTTGACGGGCACGGTTGGGCACGCCGGCTGAACCCGTTGTGCGGGTCTAGCTTATTTGGGGAGATTTTGTGGGATGGGGGGGGGGGAGGGGGGGTTTAAGGGGGGGTGGAGATGACGAAGCAGGTGAAGATGGCAGGAAGATAGCATGCTATAAGGAGGAACAGGTGTGAAGTATTTTGGGCAGGGACCAGCTCCTCCCTCCCCCCCTCAGACCAGACCGTCCTCATCAACACAGACCGTCCTCATCAACACACAGACCGTCCTCATCAACACACAGACCGTCCTCATCAACACAGACCGTCCTCATCAACACACAGACCGTCCTCATCAACACAGACCGTCCTCATCAACACACAGACCGTCCTCATCAACACACAGACCGTCCTCATCAACACACAGAGACCGTCCTCATCAACACACAGACCGTCCTCATCAACACAGACCGTCCTCATCAACACACAGACCGTCCTCATCAACACACAGACCGTCCTCATCAACACCAGACCGTCCTCATCAACACACAGACCGTCCTCATCAACACACAGACCGTTATCATCAACAACAGACCGTCCTCATCAACACAGACCGTCCTCATCAACACAGACCGTCCTCATCAACAACAGACCGTCCTCATCAACACAGACCGTCCTCATCAACACACAGACCGTCCTCATCAACACACAGACCGTTATCATCAACAACAGACCGTCCTCATCAACACAGACCGTCCTCATCAACACAGACCGTCCTCATCAACAACAGACCGTCCTCATCAACACAGACCGTCCTCATCAACACACAGACCGTCCTCATCAACACACAGACCGTCCTCATCAACACACAGACCGTCCTCATCAACACCAGACCGTCCTCATCAACACACAGACCGTCCTCATCAACACACAGACCGTCCTCATCAACACCAGACCGTCCTCATCAACACACAGACCGTCCTCATCAACACCAGACCGTCCTCATCAACACACAGACCGTCCTCATCAACACACAGACCGTCCTCATCAACACACAGACCGTCCTCATCAACACACAGACCGTCCTCATCAACACACAGACCGTCCTCATCAACACACAGACCGTCCTCATCAACACACAGACCGTCCTCATCAACACACAGACCGTCCTCATCAACACACAGACCGTCCTCATCAACACACAGACCGTCCTCATCAACACACAGACCGTCCTCATCAACACACAGACCGTCCTCATCAACACACAGACCGTCCTCATCAACACACAGACCGTCCTCATCAACACACAGACCGTCCTCATCAACACTGACCGTCCTCATCAACACACAGACCGTCCTCATCAACTCAACTGCTGTGTTTGACAGGTATTAGATGACAGGTGTTGCGTATGACAGCTTCAGGGTATGACAGCTTCAGGGTATGACAGCTTCAGGGTATGACAGCTTCAGGGTATGACAGCTTCAGGGCATGACAGCTTCAGGGCATGACAGCTTCAGGGCATGACAGCTTCAGGGTATGACAGCTTCAGGGTATGACAGCTTCAGGGCATGACAGCTTCAGGGTATGACAGCTGCAGGGTATGACAGCTGCAGGGTATGACAGCTTCAGGGTATGACAGCTTCAGGGTATGACAGCTTCAGGGTATGACAGCTTCAGGGCATGACAGCTTCAGGGCATGACAGCTTCAGGGCATGACAGCTTCAGGGTATGACAGCTTCAGGGTATGACAGCTTCAGGGCATGACAGCTTCAGGGTATGACAGCTGCAGGGTATGACAGCTTCAGGGTATGACAGCTGCAGGGTATGACAGCTTCAGGGCATGACAGCTTCAGGGTATGACAGCTTCAGGGCATGACAGCTTCAGGGTATGACAGCTTCAGGGTATGACAGCTTCAGGGTATGACAGCTTTAGGGCATGACAGCTTTAGGGTATGACAGCTTCAGATCATGACAGCTTCAGGACATGACAGCTGCAGGGTATGACAGCTTCAGGGCATGACAGCTTCAGGGTATGACAGCTTCAGGGTATGACAGCTTCAGATCATGACAGCTTCAGGACATGACAGCTTCAGGGTATGACAGCTTCAGATCATGACAGCTTCAGGACATGACAGCTTCAGGGCATGACAGCTTCAGGGTATGACAGCTTCAGGGCATGACAGCTTCAGGGTATGACAGCTTCAGGGTATGACAGCTTCAGGGTATGACAGCTTCCGGGCATGACAGTTTCAGGGTATGACAGCTTCAGGGCATGACAGTTTCAGGGTATGACAGCTTCAGGGCATGACAGCTTCCGGGCATGACAGTTTCAGGGTATGACAGCTTTAGGGTATGACAGCTTCAGGGTATGACAGCTTCAGGGCATGACAGCTTCAGGGTATGACAGCTTCAGGGCATGACAGCTTCAGGGCATGACAGCTTCAGGGTATGACAGCTTCAGGGCATGACAGCTTCAGGGCATGACAGCTTCAGGGCATGACAGCTTCAGGGCATGACAGCTTCAGGGCATGACAGCTTCAGGGTATGACAGCTTCAGGGCTTGACAGCTTCAGGGCATGACAGCTTCAGGGCATGACAGCTTCAGGGCATGACAGCTTCAGGGTATGAGAGCTTCAGGGCATGACAGCTCAGGGCATGACAGCTTCAGGGCATGACAGCTTCAGGGCATGAGAGGGCATCATGCCCATGAGAATGTCTTGGAAAACTAAACACAAGAGACTGTAGAAAGTGAGTGTTTACGGCCAGAGAGAGACTTGCTTGCCACTTGCAACAGGAAACACCTGGGTATCCTGCAATAGAAGAGCCAGCTTACATTGCTCACAGTCGGACGATGCAATGTAAGGCTTAAGGAAACTACAGAACCACCTAATGGCCCATTTTACGCTAGTTCTATCCACCCAAACTATTCCCTACGCCTACCCGCGGTTTGGAACAATCAAGTGATGCAATGACGATTGTTGCATAGTAATTTGTTGCATAAATCAATTAACTGGTTTACAGAGTTTATCCAGGATTGTACTGCACGTATTCATTCAGCTCTCCGCTGTGAGGTGCAGTTAACGGAGAGATTACCATGTATCGTCATCACCAAGCAGAAGGGACCCAACATGGCAGAGTTATAAACTGAGCTGTGATGGATGGTAGAGCAAGCTGTTGTTATTCCAGCGGGGGCACAGGAGCTGACGGCTTCCCCGCTGATCCAGCCTTGCAAGCCTGAATACCAAGACACTCCGCAAGACTTATTGCACGACCCAAGAGGTACACAGCGGGAACCACCTCGTTAAGGCGCGTCATTGAGAGAGATTATGCAGTTAAGATGCACTTTCTCCTGCAACCTTCTCAACAATCACAGCCCAGTTGATCACTCTGTACTTGCAATATTTGGACAAGGCTGTTGCCCCGAAGGTCGTTGGCCCACGTCAGCGTGAAGTGGGTAGTTGTGTTGTTAGTTGGTCATTTCACGCGGAGTTGTTAATATCAGTGATTCACTTTTCTTAAGACATTCTCATAAGGACTTTAGTTCCCTAAAGCAGTTCATTACTGAGTAATTGTCCTTATCTCAGAGTCCAGCATCTGAAACTTTACCTAACGATCTGATCACCAATTCAAAGGAGGCTCTTGAGGTAGAGGAAGCTCTTTACACCTAGAGTCTTGAAAACAAGAGTCAAGAGGAAGAACCAGCGGCCAAGGAGGATTGGGAATTGTGGATCAAGCAGGAACGTAGGATTGGGAATCATGGATCAAGCAGTTAAGGCTGGAGTACCAGCTAACAGTCACAAGGAACAAGACAATACTGAACCACTGATGAGAGTCGTTAGGCTCCAGTAAGTCATGTGTCACGGCCGCTCCGACACACTTCCCGGTAACAGTCTTGACTTTGATTAATGTTCACAACAGCTCCTGCTTGCCTTTGCTTCCCTTTATTCCCTTACGTCAATATTTACCCCGGACATTATTTTCCAAATCATTATTTTCCCCGCCATTATTTCCCTCTACCGTTATTTTACTTCCCCACAAATTCCCTCCACCATTATTTCCCTCCATTATTTCCCCACCATTATTTCCCTCCATTAATTCCCTCCGCCATTATGTAAGGTCTGATAAGACTTTCAGACTGCCGCTGTTATCCTTTGCAAGAATTAGCCTTCTGATTTAAGTAAGCAATATATTGATAAGACAAGATGTGTCATGCAACACTCTTGTAGTGTGTGTTGCTGCGTGTGTGTTGCAGTGTGTGTGTGTTGTAGTGTGTGTTGTAGTGTGTGTGTTGCAGTGTGTGTGTGTTGTAGTGTGTGTGTTGCAGTGTGTGTGTGTTGTAGTGTGTGTGTTGTAGTGTGTGTGTTGCAGTGTGTGTGTTGCTGCGTGTGTGTTGCAGTGTGTGTGTGTTGTAGTGTGTGTTGCTGCGTGTGTGTTGTAGTGTGTGTGTTGTAGTGTGTGTGTTGCAGTGTGTGTGTTGTAGTGTGTGTGTTGTAGTGTGTGTGTTGCAGTGTGTGTGTTGTAATGTGTGTTGCAGCGTGTGTGTTGCTGCGTGTGTTGCAGTGTGTGTGTGTTACAGTGTGTGTGTTGCTGCGTGTGTTGCAGTGTGTGTGTGTTGTAGTGTGTGTTGCAGCGTGTGTGTTGCAGTGTGTGTGTTGTAGTGTGTGTTGCAGTGTGTGTTGCTGTGTGTGTATTGTAGTGTGTGTTGCTGTGTGTGTATTGTAGTGTGTGTTGCAGTGTGTGTTGCTGCGTGTGTTGTAGTGTGTGTGTTGCAGTGTGTGTTGCAGTGTTTGTTGCTGCGTGTGTTGTAGTGTGTGTTGCAGTGTGTGTTGCAGTGTGTGTTGTAGTGTGTGTGTTGCAGTGTGTGTTGTAGTGTGTGTTGCAGTGTGTGTTGCTGCGTGTGTTGTAGTGTGTGTGTTGCAGTGTGTGTGTTGCAGTGTGTGTTGTAGTGTGTGTTGCAGTGTGTGTTGCTGCGTGTGTTGTAGTGTGTGTGTTGCAGTGTGTGTTGCAGTGTTTGTTGCTGCGTGTGTTGTAGTGTGTGTTGCAGTGTGTGTTGCAGTGTGTGTTGTAGTGTGTGTTGTAGTGTGTGTGTTGCAGTGTGTGTTTGCAGTGTGTGTTGTAGTGTGTGTGTTGCAGTGTGTGTTGCTGCGTGTGTTGTAGTGTGTGTTGCAGTGTGTGTTGCTGCGTGTGTTGTAGTGTGTGTGTTGCAGTGTGTGTGTTGTAGTGTGTGTTGCAGTGTGTGTTGCAGTGTGTGTTGTAGTGTGTGTTGTAGTGTGTGTGTTGCAGTGTGTGTTGCTGCGTGTGTTGTAGTGTGTGTTGCAGTGTGTGTTGTAGTGTGTGTGTTGCAGTGTGTGTTGCAGTGTGTGTTGCAGTGTGTGTTGCAGCGTGTGTTGTAGTGTGTGTTGCAGTGTGTGTTGCAGTGTGTGTTGCTGCGTGTGTTGTAGTGTGTGTTGCAGTGTGTGTTGCAGTGTGTGTTGCTGCGTGTGTTGTAGTGTGTGTTGCAGTGTGTGTTGCAGTGTGTTGTAGTGTGTGTGTTGCAGTGTGTGTTGTAGTGTGTGTTGCAGTGTGTGTGTTGTAGTGTGTGTTGTAGTGTGTGTGTTGCAGTGTGTGTGTTGCAGTGTGTTGTAGTGTGTGTTGCAATGTGTGTTGCTGCGTGTGTTGCAGTGTGTGTTGCAGTGTGTGTTGCAGTGTGTTGTAGTGTGTGTTGCAGTGTGTGTGTTGCAGTGTGTGTGTTGCAGTGTGTTGTAGTGTGTGTTGCAGTGTGTGTTGCAGTGTGTGTGTTGCAGTGTGTGTTGCAGTGTGTGTGTTGCAGTGTGTGTTGCAGTGTGTGTGTTGCAGTGTGTGTTGTAGTGTGTGTTGCAGTGTGTGTTGCAGTGTGTGTTGTAGTGTGTGTTGCAGTGTGTGTGTTGCAGTGTGTGTTGCAGTGTGTGTGTTGCAGTGTGTGTTGCAG